>NC_087378.1:1419524-1719524 GCF_963675165.1 Halichondria panicea
TTGGAGCACCTCACAAGCATAGATAGACTCTTGAAACTGTTAGGTGTGGTAATATTTTGTAAATGTATAGAGGTAAGCATTCTTATGGCACAAAGCACAGCAGCAGGAAATAATATAAGCAAATGAAAATGTGGACAATGGACAACTCACAAACTCAGAGTAGGGGCTGATGTAGTACCACTCGACAATAGCATTAGAAGGCAGTTTGTTCGTCTCATTGACAAAAGTGTGTCCATAGTCCGTGGACCTGGTGAGAAATGAAGCTACAATTAACAACTTGTGGACATTCCCCCTACAATGAACATGTACAGTGGAAATAGGTACTCAACATTCTAAGAGTGCCAAACACAACATCCACCGAGAGCGAACACAGAGAGACACTTTTTAAAAGGTGAGTAGTTAGCCCAGCCATAGATATAGAGAGGGACACAGCTTAGCTAAGGTAGTACATGTATATATTCACCTCCACAGCCAGCTCTCAGTGGAGTGACCGTTGACCACATTCCTAGTGACAATAAAGATGTCCTCTGATGGGTGGCCGGTCCAATGCACCACCGCCTGGTAGTGGTTGTCGTTATCCAGGCGAGCAGTGTAGCCTATATTGTTACCGGCTGACTGACGTTTCACCCTGTACAGGGAGGGACACAGAGAAGAGCTCACTACAAAAGCAGCCAATATGAGATGATAATCTAACCAGACCTTTCAAGTCACCAAGAAATCATTACGGTCTCCCACATGCAGCTACCGAAATGAGTTGTCTTTGGTACTCTCAAAAATAGAGGAATTTGATCCGCCATAAAACTTTGATCTAAAAACACCATATTCTATGAATACTCAGGTTATAGGCCTCCAAAAGGCAGCGAGCAAAATGGAAGTTAGTAGGATTCTATAACGCTTGGTATGCTATGATTTCTTTCACAGGTATTGGAGTAGACACAAACACAATGTTGTTGACTTTCACTGTGGGAACAGTTGCACTATACGAAATGCACGACCATGTGAGGTTTATTACTTAGACATAATTATCTATATGGCACACAGCAATCAAATTGTGAACAGGAAGGTATTACATATCCTATAAATCCAACATGCCAGCTGTCTAGCAAGATAACCTTGCTATTTTAGTATGAATGTGAACCGACTTAGTTTTAAGCATACGATCATTGCTCCTACTGCAAACTTTAATAGGGAGCAGTATCACAACAAGTCACAGTCCTAGAGCTAGAGGAGACTGCACTGAGCTATAGCTATATAATATATCATAGCTAAGCAATTACACCACATCAAAGCTTATTAATCAACTCATATTTCTAGCCACCTCTTCAGTCCTGATTGCTCCTTGACAGTGAATTCCTTGACCACCTCTTGTAGCTCATCTTCAATGTTCTCACCGTCTGCAAGCTCAAACACTTGTGGTGTTCTTTGTCCACTTCCCCTCACACCACTGGGACTGTCCTTGGGCCCCCACACTGCACAGCAGCTCTCCCTAACCAGTACAGCCACTAGCAGCAGGGCATAGAACCTCATGTCTGTTGATAAGTTGTAGTTGTCGTGTGTTTGTATTTTAACACACACTTGAGACACAAAACCAAGATAATAATGGGTGTGGTCGGCCTCTTCGGACACGCCCATTGAATCATGTGATTACTTTAGCCTCGATCCCAGGCCGCTCTTCTTCGAAGAGAGGCCTTGTGAAGGAGGCTAGTGATTACTTATGAGCTAACACGAGGCCAATAATAGAGGCAGAACTACCGGAAATTACAGTCATGTCTGTGGGTTTTTTGCAGCATAATTAACATTGATTAGATACAAAATTAGCTGAGAAAAAAACACAGTTGGTAAATGATGAGAAAAAAATGTTCAAATGTTTGAATGCTCTAGGCATTGTTCTTCATAACAGCCCATTCGAATCCGTAAGGATCTTTGAATATTCCATAGTAGTCACCCCAGAACTGGTCCTTGAGCTCGACCACTTGGGTAGCACCATTGGCCATCGCTTTCTTCCAAATATCGTCTGGATCAGGCACATTCATATGAGAGAGGTATCCACGAGGTTCACCTTCAGGGCGGGGCTTGAAGTTGTTGCTGCAATCAGAATCGCAAATGTAGAATACACCGTTATTGACTTCAAGGGTGCAATGCATCACTTTGTTGTCGATGTCAGGGGCGAGAACCATGCTCTTCACTGTAGCTCCAAACACACTCTTGATCCAATCAACATGTTTCTCGCATTCTGGAGAGAAGAGATAGGGGATCACACCATTTGGAGATGCAGTGGGCGGCTTGGTGTCACCAGCGATAGACCACTCAAAGTCAAACGGATCTTTAACCATTCCTTGCACTTCGCCCCAAAACTGAAGCTTCATTTCATCAGTGACTTTTGCACCCTCTTTAACAGTGGCATCCCATAGTGTGTGAGGGTCCTGTACTACCAAGTGGCAGAAAAAACGTTTGATTTCTCCACCAATGGCTTTGCGAGCCTCGACAGTTGGCATCCCAGAAACATCGGATGTGTAGATAGGAGCACCATTCACCTCCAGCATGCAATGCTGCACAAGATTGTCGTCAGAACGATAGATACCTTTCTTGACAGCACCCAAAGCCTTTTCCATCCATTCAATGTGTTTCTCACACTCTCCATCAGGGAGAAAGAGGTAAGGAATAACTCCTGGCTTCCTGCATGCACTAGCCTTTGCAATGCCCCAGTTGAAACCAAAAGGATCTCGAAAGCAACCAAGCTCGCCGCCATAGTACTGTTTCTTCAGATCAAAGACAACAGTGGAGCCATTTTCCATCGCTTTCTTCCAGACAGGATAGGGGTCTTCAAGCTCAACATGGCACCAAAAGCCATGGGTATCTTGAATTTCATCGTCATTTGCAGTTGGTTCTTGGTCCATACATTTGGTGTCGGCAAGGTAGACAATGCCATCGTTGACAACCATGGAAACGTGCATGACTTTGGACTTGTTTTTGGTGCGAAACATCTCGACTTGTCGTGCTCCGAATACGTTCTTGAGCCATTCGATATGTTTATCGCAGGCCGGAGAGAGAATGTAAGCAACAACATTCGGGGGCTTGGGATTTTCGGTTGAGTTAGACATGGTGGATGGTTGTCACGTACTGTAGCTTAATAGACCTGCATGCAGGGGAAGAGAGATCATGTCAATATAATATTATAGCTATGCATGACCACATGGCATGCAAAACCTTGGCTTCTTAGCTACAGCATCCTATGAGTCCTTTTTGGCACTTACTTCATAGATAGAAAAGGGAGGGATTGGAAACGAATCACGTGTGCCGAACACTCCTTGTCTGCCGGAAGCATAGATCAAAGAGGGAAGTGATCACTACTTATACTTCCTCAAAATAAAAATTGTGTTCCAGCCAGCTGATTTCGAGTATATGGCTTTCTAGTTCTCAAGAATGGCTTTCTAGCTCAGGTCTACATTTGCACTGTACAATGGAAAGTAGTGCTCCGGCTCCATTTCAGAGTAAGTGATGTTGAACTGTTTGTTAATAATAAATAATAATTAATTACTTTCCATTTACTTTCTTTCCTTTTCATGTAAATGCAGGTAGGTTTAAGGAAGCTTTTATGACTGTTTTGACAGAGAGTACATAGATTCAAAGCTTCATCACCAGAGGAAGCAGTTGCCCTCAACACAGCTTCTGCGTTGATAGTTAATTTCGTTGGAGGGTTCTGAACATAGTGTGATGGTTCGGGCTGAAATTCTACTCAGAATTGAAGTCGTGACACTCTGCAGCATCATTTAATTATCATGCACAGTTAAATTTATAGAATTGAACAATTATTTATCACAGTTAAGAATTGAACATGTGAATGTGATTGAATTAACATGTGAACAATTGATTTCTCTATACATTATGCTGCCTTCTTTTGGGAAGGGGTTATTCTCATCACCTAGCTGCAATGGTCGTCTTCTATTGTCTTTCAGCAGTTGCCTCTAATTGTTGCACATGTGCTGTTGATCACCCGAAGAGCCTGTGTTCTTAGCAAATTCACTAACATTCGGGTTCTCGTTGGATTTACCCCTCTGTCTTTGTTGGCCAATTTAACGGGGTCCTGGCACAACCTGTTGCTGATGACTCCAGGTATTGTGAACAGATATCTAACCATCTCCACAAATGACCTCACTGCAGGTATTGTTATAAAAGTATAGTGTGGGCAATAATCAGTATAGCATGCTTACCAGTAATCCTAAATTCATTCTTTTGTGAATGACGATTCAAAATTTTCACGGCATTTCTGTAAGTGCAAACAAAGACAATGCAAAACTTCAAATACTCCTCTAACAGTATATTAGCAGAATATATTCAACTAGCCCTTTTTAGAGATGAAAAAAGGAGACAAAAAACACTCCTGAAATACTTTATTTATTGATATAGTACAAAAGTTTCACTTGTATCATTCAAAAAGTAATACTTACGCAAAGCACTAGGACCCAAGTATACAGTTTGACACAGGTACAAACTGCAAATCAGCTTTACATATGTGCTAGAGGGAGACATAATTTTGACTATCACCTTACCCTACAAAACTGGCCTATTATTCTGCTTCAACTCTACTGAAGTAAGTTTCTAACTTACCAGGTATGAATACAGTTAAGCCACGGACATCTGGCCTAACCCAGAAGTCTAAGTTAGACTCTAACAACGTCTGCAAGAACTGAGTCAGAGAAAATCTTTGTTACAATCCCGCCAGAACGTGATTACGTAACAAGACAAGGAGTGTTTCAACGGATATCATTGAAATTGTCGTTCGTTTCCAATCCCTCCCTCTTCTATCTATGCTTACTTTATCTACACACTTACCGAGTTTTGTGAATAGACGCTGGTGTCAGTGAGAGATGCAGGAGACAGAGACTTGCTGCTTAAATACCCAAATTACTGCACACTCGACCTTGCACTGGACATGTAGCACAAGACATAATAATAATACAAGTTGTACCATGCCTGGCCCATAACCCACACAAAAGGAAACAGTCCTGCTCAAGTTGTAGCATGCCTTACCCATACACCCACAAATGTCGTTAATTAAATTTGCTCTATCACAATATCAGCAGCTCAGCTGATGAAATTATAGCACAAATCAACACAGTGTCACTGATAAATAGTACAATCATGTAAGTGGAATGGATGATGATGATAAGTAAAGTTAGCACAAAAATCACAAACAGAAAAAAATCACAAACAGAAATGATACACAAAAATCATAGCTAGTTAAAAATGCAATAACGTTCAGTTCATGTCATCATGCACACATTGGAGTGCTGATGACAACGCAGAACACTGTTCTTGTCTTGTAATGTCTTCAGCAGGGGGAGTTTGAGTGACACTTTCTTGCAACATTCTTCTCCTACAATCACAGCGAGCGAATCGCATAAACAAAGGAGTTCTTTGGAAGCCAATACAAAAGCAGGACCATTTTGTTGTCTCTCTTTCACTTCTTGCTTGATGAGCTCTATCAGTTGTGGGATCACTCCTGAGGCAATGTAGATGGCTCTGTTGGCAGTGACATCTTCACAGAGTGTGGTCATTCGTGTGAGAACTTCGGGGCAGTTGAATAACTCATCAGTAACATCACTGGCAATACAGATGGCAGACAGGTCTCTTTTCCCGAGTGTGAGTCCATTTGGGAGGTGGAACTTGACGTAATTTGGTGACGTTTTATCGACTGGTTTCTTCAGAATGTTCAGCTTGCAGCGTAGAGGGAGACTGCATAGTACTGCAAGTAAAACTTGAGCAAAGTTGCTTCCAAGTGGAAACTCTCGTGAGCTGGGTGTGAGCAAAGGGTCGTCTGTACCCATGGCAATGTAATTTCTCCCGGTACAGTCCACACATTGAAAGTTGACAGACTTCAATAAAGGAACACGTCTGACGTCCATTGAACCGTACTGGTACTTGACACGACTTGTGCGCCGGATTTTGTTTGTGTACCCGATGAGTGCTACTGATTGTGTGGGGGATTCACTCTGAATAGTCTTCATAGTACGTGTTCTTGACCTCATCATTGACCAATCGGGAGAAACGAAAGTTCCAGGAGATATGAGATGAAGTCCAGTGTAAGCATCCTCCGGCAGTTGAATCTTCTCCTCAGTAGAGCACAAGTGTTTCCATAAGCGAATTTGTCCAGTCAGTTGGTTGGTGTAATCTTCAAGGCTTTCTGGAAGTGAAGACTTCAAAAACAAGAGCATAGACGAGTTCTTGTCTTCCAGAGACTCAGAGGTGTATTCTCCATGAAAGTGTTGGGTAATTTCCCGGGCAGGGAGCTGGTCAAGATCACAGTGAGGGTAAAGGATCACCTTGCCAGAGAAGAGATCGCAAAATTGTGGTAGTTTTGGTTTGGGGGGTTCAGCTTGAGGAGAGGCTATCCCATTTAGTGCATACGGTGGAGGGGGTTGAACGGTAGAGGTCTTTCGATAATTAGCGTCCCAGAAATCCACGCTCACACTCAAAATCTCGAAAATTTTCTGCCAGTAGAGAAACTGCTCTCTTGAGATACTATCGCTGGTAACCATGAGAATGTCCCCTAGTTGAGAGGCCTCGCTTGGGGGGGAGTAAGCCGGGGAGATTCGAATCTCTTTGGAACGATATTCGATTCGTTTGCCTTTAAAGTAAAGCACAGCTTGCCACACACACGTATCACAAAGTTCAGCTAGTGGGTCCATTTGCACAGCAAATGATATCATGACAGTCTCTCCAGGTTTAATCTGATTGACTTCGATAAATAGACTATCTCTCTCCAGAGAATCAAATGTAACATTGTGTGTTTTATTTTCGTCGCTGCTTGATTGTCCAATAACACCAATCGGAATTAATCGTGCGTCCATGTGAACTCGAACTAATGCACTTCCATACGAATCAGGACAACTGCCGTACGTTACATTGGAGGTGTTTTCGATGCCAATATCCAGGGTAGTCACTTCACCACGACTGACGTTGCTTCTGGACAGAGCAAAGGGAAGCTTGATAGGGTAGGTAACGCGAATGTTCTTCTCTAAAGACGATTTCTCGAAAGGTCTTCCTAGCAGCTCAACTCGAGGTGTGAAGGAGGCTTCTGTCGAGAATGGGCCTGGTTCGTTCACAGGAGCAAGGTCGAATATCCGTCCACAAAATGTAAAAGGCACTGAGAAGGTTTCGTTGGGGGGGATTTCTGGTAGTGTGTAGACGGTGTCTTCAAATCTAATAGTTTCAGATGAGGGGAAGAAAAGCTTGCAGCCTTCAGGTAAAGGGAGACCACCACTATTTTTCACGACAACATCCTCGATTGATATCCTCTGGTTGGGTTCGTAGACACCATCATTGACACCAGGTGTGACCGTTAGTGAGGTGATCTCAGCATCGTATCTTGTGCCAGCTTCATGTAACACCTTTCCAATGTTTGATTGAATCACCCACAAAATGCCTCCATTCGAACCAGGTTTTCCATCATTTCCTACACGTCCATTGTTTCCAGCCGATCCAGTCATACCAGGTTTGCCTCTCAGGCCGACAGACGAGCTCCTTGGTGATGGTGGGGTGCCGCCGGGGCTCGAAGATGGTCCCCCGTCTCCGCCAAATCCTCTCGTTCCGCCTTCTCCCGATTTTCCACCAGTTCCACCTTTACCAGGTTTCCCAGCTTTACAGTTAACTTCAACAAGCATCAAAAGTCGTGGGTCTTGAGTCTGAATCACACAAGCTCCTCCGTTGCCAGCGTTGCCTCCGGCTCCTCCGTGTCCACCGGTTCCACCCATTCCTCCATCACCACCGTGACCTCCGTCTCCGTCCGGACCTCCCCTACCGCCATCACCACCGGCACCACCATCACCACCCACACCACCGTCACCACCGTTACCACCGTCTCCACCATGACAGTCCATAACCATCACATACTCGCAATTATCGCCACCAAGTTTCGCAGTGGTTGACATACTCAAAGAATCAGTCACTTTCAATTTCGTAGCATCTCCAGACACGTTTAGTATGAGTGTGTTTCCATCTTTGCCACAGGTTCCTGGAGAGGAAGACATTGGTTAAAATCACAAAGAGCAGGGGCCAAATTATGGTCAGCAATTAGTAAATGGGTATAACCTAGCAAGTGCTCTAACAGGAAGCCACAACATACCTGAGCTGCCTGTTTGGCCTACTGTTCCTGGGAAGCCATTAGAACCATCGGCTCCAGAGGTGTGATTGAATCCGATCCCCACTGCTTCATGTTCTCCATTAGCTCCTCTCTCTCCATCTCTGCCACAACTCCCGGCTAGTCCATCAGCACCGCTTGCCTCGAGGATGAGCCCGGCTGGCTTCATGGCTGCTCTTGTTGATGTAGCTGTAATCACTTGGGCATCTTTGCATAAGTCTGGGAGTGAATCTTGTTCTGAGGTGACATTCACACTGCCAGTGTAAGGAAGCTGCTTCTGATTGATAACTTGTGCTGGAGAGGAAGGAGGTCGAGGGTCTTGTAGGAATGATGTTTTCCTTTCGTGATCGAGGAAATAGTAAAAGTTATCTTGAGGCACCCAGATGGCTTGTTGACATGGTTCCAAACCGACTTCTGTGCCATAGCCTAGACTGACTGGTGAATGTACTGGGTCACCGTGAGGTGGTAGAAAAGTGTCATTTTTTGGTCTCCTTGTGCGTGGACTTGTGGGACCAACAGACTCCAATGATTGATACACGGGTAGCTGCTCTCCAGGGAAGTCGATCTGAGCAATAGGTTGGCAAACACCTTCAGGTAGATAGAACTCTCTTGATAATTTTGTCATTGTTGAAACATAAGTTGGAGCTTTTCTCGTAGATAGTGTGGACCGTTGTCTGTTAGACCTACTGTCATAACTTCTCCGTCTCGTAAAAAGTTCATTTGTAGGTGGTCCATCAGTTAGCATTGTGATCTCTAAACTATCATCTGAGTTTTGAGTGAACAGACCAGGTCCTTTGCCACAAAGAGCTGCCATAAAATTTCTTTGCTGCACAATGTTCTCTGCACGGAACATACACAGATCAGCACCAGTGGAAGAGTCGCATACATTGAAGGACATGAAATCACGACTTGAAGGGTCTTTGCCAAAAGTGTTCAGAAAGATGTTTGGGTTTGATTTCGGTACAGTTAGCAATCGTTTGTGTACATCACTGATTCTGTCGACAGTTGATTTGGACTTGAGAACATGATACACATTTGATCGTCGGTTATCTGTGCAAATTGAGAAAAAAAAAATGAGTGAAAATCTGTTGCAAACCAGACTACTACATAATATTACATAATTGTATGCACACTGCTTGTGATAATTATTGCAACTGATGCATGCATGACATTCTCGATAATTACAGAATGGCACATTAATATGAAACAGAGCACTCTGAAATAGAATACATGTAGTACCAGCAACCTACACACTGTACATGTAGTACCAGCAACCTACACACTGTACATGTACAGTAGAACCTCGATTATCCGGACACCTTGGTTCCAGAAGCAGGCCGGATAAGTGAATATGCCGGATAATCAAATAGATAAACCACGCCTTGATCCACCCACTTTATTGATAAACAGCAGTGCCACATGATTGTATGCGCATGCGCAGAAGATAAGCAGGCATGTATCCATGGTAACAGCTGCAACGCGCATGCGCGTTTGAGGGACACGCCCATTTTCTGATCTGATAACAAGAAAACTGCCAAGCCGGATAATCGAGGTTCCGGATAATGGAGGGCCGGATAATCGAGGTTCTACTGTAGTACCAGCAACCTACACACTGTACATGTAATACCAGCAACCTACACACTGTACATGTAGTACCAGCAGTACCTACACACTGTATGTGCAGAATAAACAGGATAAGCTGACTATCTGGTCATCTTAATAAAAAGTTATTTGCACACAACAATCACTGAGAGGGTTATTTGATCAGAGATGTTACCGTCGACGGACAAATCAAATCACGCTAATCGTTGCTATCACGCTAACACCAACATTATATATATTATATATTTATTATTAGCACTATGAATACTACAGGGAATGGTCACTGCAGTCATAGATTGAAGAGTCTGCAATATAGCAACCCGATGTGGTTTCTTATCTTCTTATCTTCTCTAGCCAGCTGACCAATGAATAGCCACTGATATCAAATCAACAGCCTAACAGGTGCTAGTCTGCACTTGTATGGCTTACAATACTAGACTGTGATATATATCTACACAGCTAGCTAGCTACAGCATGCAGTATCTACAGTACAGGAACAGTGCAGTTCGTTAGCGTTACATTTATCTCGCAAATCAAACTTGCTAACCCCATCAATCCAATAGTAAGTCATAACTAAGTATACAATGAAACAATGAAAACAAAATAAGTATCATACCTGCTGCAATTCTGAACCATCTTTTCTTCCATCCTTTGAGTGCTCCCAGTTTCCCCAATGCTCTGTACTCCAGTGGTCCCTCATAGGAGTGAATGCGACCCTCCAGCTCCTCCAGACCCAGTGATGGTACCACCATCTCCTCTACCTCAGGCTCGCCTACACTCTCTAAACGGTAGCTGGAACCCATTGAGCTGGTGCTAGAGCTTGTAGATCTTGAAGTTCTTGTGTTTAGGCTTGTACTTGTCTGGTCGCTCATTACTGTCAAAGTTTATAGCCTGCTATGCATTATAGGACTTTCTATCTTTTGGACTTGCTTTTAATATAGTTCTGATCTGAGTCGAGTTGTTTTGTTATTAATTAGGCATCCTATACCACGCCCATCTACATGTACGTTAACTACTGCATGACTCCACATGGCTGTGGGGGGGGGGGGGGGGGGGCGGGAGGGGGGCACCCTCTGTACAAAATACTACTGTCATGTTGAGCTGCATTTAGCTTGCGAGAGAATCTCACTGAGAACAGAAGCATGATGCAAGGTATAGTGATGCCCCCCTCCCCCCCCCCCAAAGAATGCTAGGAGCTATGGGTAAATGTAGTCACATAATGTAGACATTGAATATTAGCACGTACATGGTGACATGATGTGATGTGATGGTGGATGCACACTAACAGCGTACAGTCGAACTACACAACTTAACTAGACCTTGACTATTGCATGGGGGTGTGCTCTGATGACATGGGGGGGGTGCTCTGATGACATGGGGGGGTGCTCTGACGACATGGGGGGGTGCTCTGACGACAAACCCTACAATACACTGCCTGGTACATTTTAACAGTAATGTGATTACTACCATTTGTCACAATCTAAATCATTCCCATGCACATGTACATGTATACGACTTCCTGTTTATGTTAGGAGATGCCTGTCTCCCAATATGCACGTCTAATTAGGGACCGTGTTCATGAATCAGTGTTTGGTTACATTGTTGGTGTAACTGGGTCATGCAGGTACTATATGTCTTTGGGGAACTGTTTGTAGTTTTGACCCGGATAACCTATAAATGCCTGTTTGGGCTTATTAATCGATGCATTTCTATACTAGCATCTCAGATTATGTAATCCCCAAAATCTCCTTGCATTCACAGGACTGACTGAGTTGCATGATCCATCCGGCTGGTAGGAGATACATGTATTAGTCTAACCACTGATACTCTGGGGATTCTGGGGACGAGTTGCTTCTTACTCTATTCAGATAATGCCAGTAAGTCATCACTGTATGGTACCCATGGTGGTTCAGTCCACCTGACATAACTTGCTTGTCATTACAAACAAGCAAGCTGTATACATGTGCCTAGTGTTTTCCCCATAATGCATCGTAGTCGCAATAAGGTACTGTTGCTGCCTTCGTTAACCATTGTGATGTAGTGCATGTGGTGGAGATTGAGTCTATAGATCCGTGGTTTGTTTTGAAGCCTTTTCCTGTTATTGTTCATTGAAGCCCTCTTGGAGGTCTTGAGAGCCAGCTCTCCCCTCTGTTATGATTATTTTTTGCCAACTTTGTACATGTTCAACACTTTATACGTACGCGAGTAGAGCGTCTCAAAGAGAGCTCGATGTGACAAACTCAATTTACCTATCACAATAATATTATACAATCAGGAGTGCATAACGTACACCCACTCCCAGGTAGTCTCACAGACTTGCCCTAATGACACTCGTGCCCTTGCCCTGAGATGGATGAGGTGTTTGTTCAGCTAAATGTGTTTACATGTTTTTTACTTCACTAAGTAGTTACATCTGCTGCATGTTTTGCATTGAATAAACGTATAACACTTTATTATGCAATCTACTGTAGGAGGAGCAGTTGCTCGGTCTCTTTGATAACTATTATTGGCTAGCTATTTTAATTTATCTGAGGCTTACTGTGTCCTGTTACAGTGTATAGTTTTGATGTGTGCAGTATACCAAACAGTATACAGTGATGTGACCCCCTCCCTTTCAATGTTTAAGAGCTTTGATCTATAGAGATTGTTTACCCTATCCAGAACTACTAAATAATTATATCAATTAGCAATTAATGGTTGCGGTTGCCTGAAGTCTATATAGGTACGTAACATGCATTGTTTGTATTTGCTGTCACGGTGACAAACTATGACACTTGTATGCCTACACCTGCTCTATTTTCACACCATATAGAGAGAGTAAGTGGCTAGGTTGATTCTCCTAATGGCTTAATTAAATTGAAAAGTAAACATTTTCTATAGCTGTAATTTGTCTGCTTTTATTCACAACTGACCTCAGGTTTTGTTTATAGTCTGTGAACAGACTGCTAGTTTTGGCTGGTTGTGGTTGTATCCTAGTAACCTACTACAATCTTGTGATTGATTGACTCTATTGCATTACTCTACCAAGGTGGAAGGTTGAATGCCCATTGTCTGGCAGAGGCTCCTCTGGTCTGGTGCAAACACACACTAGTACTCATGAATATACAGTATGTTGCATCAGCAGCTCCCAATTGAAGACCTGTTTCAGAATAGGCTGCATAAATAATACCTTTATTAGTGGTGTACTCCACTGATTTTAAAAAGGGCTTTTTTAGCTTAGACCTAGCCTGTAGCGATTCTGTTGTGTACATACTGATTGAGACATGGCTTCTAGATTGCTTGCTATATTCAGTTATACATACTAGCTTGATCAGTTTAAAATATTTGTTCCTATTTGTACAAAAGTCCTAAGTTCCCGTTCATATTCAATGCATTCCTCTTATACACATATTTACAGTTGCTATTTCTGAAGGCACATAGCTACTGTTGTTTGTTGTAGTCATGATACCATTGGAGCTGTAGAGTATGCTTGATTGAATGGTATCATGACGTAAACACTGCTACTTTTTTAGTATTGAAGGTCTAGAATATATACAAGAAAGAAGAGTTAGTAGCTACGTACAGTAATTATAGACTGTGTGTGTGTATGTATGAAGTTATCGAAATGGGTATCATTAGCTCAAAACATAAATTAGACATTGTTGCTCATCTACCTCCAGAGTTAGTGCTTCAAGTCATCTCTCATCTCTCCATCAAAGAAGTTTGCCAATGTACGCTTGTCTCGAAACACTGGAATCATGTGATCTCACACCTGGCTCCGTACTGGACTACGGCAACCTCCAAGGTGATTGGATTATCAAGATACTCGCTCTCAACAATACATCATTGGAACTCCCCGAAACAGTTTTTCATTGCAGCAGTTAGTCGTCAAGAAGAAGTTCGGGGTCTCCACCTTAGCCCTAGTCATATCAGACACTCCATTGCCCAGGAGCTTGTGTTCACTCACTGTCTTGATGCAAGACAACAGTGTATCATTAGAGTACAAACAATGGCCGAAACTGACAATAGTAATCAAAGATACGAACTTGTAGTTGATCGTTTTGTAGGGATACCTCAGATTCCCGATGGCATCTGTTCACAGCCTGTTGCTTGCTTGGCTTTGGATAAACAAACTCAAGTTCTATGGGCATCTATAGACAACAACTTGCTCTATTGGGTAACCAATGTTGGTCTTTGGAACTGTTATGATTTGCTCGCAAAGGACACGGTATTTTCTTGTCGGGTTCCTCTGCTTAGAGAAGATCGAGGGGTAGTTGTCACAAAGTGTAAAAATTGCTTGATGGTCGTCCTCTCATTCTGGTTCCCGTCTCACAACGCCCACGCACACCAGACCGTCTACATTTTTCAAGCCGTGAAGTTAGGGGATAGTACGTCAATGCCGGTACAACTTGGTCCGCAAAAGAGGGTGCAGCGAAAGCACTGCCACGAGGTCTACATAGAAGAAGACTCACGATACCGGATCCGAAACTCATGTTTGGTTTCAACATCAGAGGAGAAAGACACGAACGTTTGTCAGTCCCATTCTCTCATACTTCAGTGTGATAGCTCCATAATGGTGCACTCAGTACATACCAACACTCCTGCAGACAATGAGACGAATACCCCAGGCATCAGTTTCAGCAAACCCTCTTGCATCACCTGCGATTATCGACTCAGTCACTGTTCGGATAATTCCATAAATCGCTCACACAACAGTGAAATTAGCATCTCCTCTGATGGCTCACTCCTGGGACAAGTGTTCAATAAGAGACTGTATATTTGGTGTATAAACAAGACTAAGAATGTTGAACTGGTTAGCAATTCTCCACTCAGTGGAAAATACGATTGCTCGTGCACTTCTGTGAAGCTAGTAGCTGTGGGACGTTTGTTCTCTATTGTGGCATATATGGACAATGGTTACCTGTTGGACTACAAATTGCAAGTGGTGCACACAAATACTGGACATGTTTTATCCGAGTTTAGACGAGTCGAACGATTTTTTAACTGGAGCCTCTGTTGTCAAATTGATCCCCTGCACAAATTTTGCTTTTTGCACGATGAAGATAATTGGTTGAATGATGTGGGGGCAAGGATCCCATCCACCCCTGTTACCACGGTACACAACCACCATGGTAGGATACACATGGAGGCACTACAGCTGAGGGCAACTGTGAACCAGACAACGTGGAGTAAACATTGGAAATGTGCTGTTAATTACGGCCTCAGGGAATAACTAACTTTAAGCTGTTGTTTGGTGTTTATTTTTGTGGCTTTTGACAGACAATAATTATTGTTCTTGGAATATTTTTAATAATTATAATTGAAGTGCAAATGATAACAGTGAACAAACAGAATACTTGACGTGATTTGTAACAAAATTTAATGTTAACTAGCAAAAGTTTAAGTTCTGCTTTTGGACGGATCCTTCTTCTTTGCATTCTGCCACATGGCCCCTCCAGCCAGAGCCACGACGGTTCCCGTCTGCGCCAGTACTCTCATTCTCATGGCTAGCTGGGACTTTGCCAAGTTCCCTCGCTTGAAGTTGAGTAGTCCAAACAACAGTGCACCAACAGTAGCAGCACATCCTGCATGGGACGTATGGGGATACTAGATACTGGTTCCCTTCAATTCAAGTTTTATAATAATCATACACACAGAGCAGCAAAAGTTTAATAGTAAATTGACACATAACTTAAGACAACAGCAGAGGTTATAATTATACGTAATAAGGTATTTCACTAGACCATTGTTACCAAAAGTTGTAGCTACATATGTAGTGAGTGTCTCACGTACCTATGGGTACTAAAGGGTTTTCCATCATCTTCTCAAAATATATATTCTTTTTCTTGGTGGGATCTGGGGGAAGCCAGCCAAGTTCTTCATTCCTCACTGCTCTAATGGCCTTCAAGTCTTCAGCTGAAGGTGCTGGCGGAGGAGGTAAGGCAGCCATTGCATTGGTTGTGAACCAGATAGATTACCCTGAATTATGTGTTTCGTTCTATTTTGAGCGCACCTCAGCCCCGCCCTCAAAATTTGCAGACAAAAAATTAATATTGACTTGCTAGCTTTCTAGGCCCATTAATTACAGTGCTTAGAAATGGCAGAACTACAAGACATTTTGGAGCCTTCAGAGTTGGAGGACTTTGTGAGAGAGGAGATACGCTCCAAATTAAAGGAGAAGAATTTGGAGTACAGAACCAAGATTGTGGAGGAGGCAATGACCCCTCTCATTGATGAGGTCTATAGCTACAGTTAAAGTCTAGCTCAGAATTTATATGAAGATGATATGAAGATGTTAAGATACCTTCGTTTGCTTCTGTTCTCACAGGTGATGTCGTTGTCACAGCACAGTCTAATTGGTGGGCGGAGAGATCAAAAGAAGAAGAAACAAGAGCCGCAGAAACTCTCAAAGCTCATCCAACTGGTGGACATGGCAACAAGGAACTTTCTAGCCATTGGGGAAGATATAGCCCATGAGAACCCGGATTTCCAAGTATGCTCCCAAATAATAATATTTAAGAGGTTTTCATTATTGTTGCTGTATCTCTGTACTGTACAATTGTTAAATTTACTTTGTTATTGTATCTCACAGGAGGAGCTGATCACAGCTTGTGATAGTGTGAGGGCCTGTGGTGAGTCATTGCAAGCAGCTGCAGCCGAGTTCTCTCAGAGTCCCTGTGAGCCAGACAACCGCTCCAATATGACCAAAGCCTCGAGGGAGCTGCTAATCTCTGTTACTAGGCTCATGGTGGTGGCTGACATGGTGGATGTGCAGAACCTACTGGAGGCATCCAGTCGAGTCAGTGCAGCTATGGCCGTATAGATCTAACACAAATACAACCTTTTTCGCATACGTAGTGTGTTGCTTCATGCATACTTTTTGATGCTGTACAGGTTGAGGTGAGACTGAGGTCACTCCACACTGCGACCACTGAGAAGGAGCTGATGGACAAGATCCAGAACTGCTCCACTGACATTACCTACATCATACAAAGAGCCTCTATTCAATCCATACAGGGAAGTAGTGAGGCTAGCCTTCAGTTGATGAGAGGTGCTCAGTTGGAGCTGAGTCGAGCTAGGAGAATGCTCACTGGCACTTCAAAGGTCAGGACATTGTAATTTTTTGAATAGGACATAATAGGATACTGCTATTTGCTGCGACAAAATCTCTAGCAATGTACGTATTTGGTTGCTACAGGCTTTCATACAGTTTCCCGGAGCAAGGACAGCACAAGAGAACCAAGAGTACGTAGTCCTTCGATTGCTAGACTCTCTCAAGACCTTGTCCCTATTGGCTAGCGGAGATGAGGCATCCTTTACTGACATCATTAAAGCTGAGCCAGGAGCATTAGCAGTCTGCTTCAAAATCTTCAAGGTCAGTTACTAAACTAAGCTTTCTCTTGTAGTACTTAGTATAGCGCTATTTATGTCAGGTCAATCGCGAACATTTTGCAGGATACTTTGGAACAAACTATTTCCCTTGGCCTTGTGCTTGATCCATCTGCTTCTAAAACTCAAGCTCACATCACAGAGCTCCAAGCAGAGTTGGACAAGATCCTTAACCTTACTTCGGAAGTTACCTCATCCAATTCAACACGTTCCTATCACCAGCACTCACTCATCACCCTCTGTGGACAGCTCAAGGCACACATGGCTCACCTTGAGACGGCTCTGATGAGGGAGGAGCCTGCAGAGAGGGAGGGGGTGGTCCACCAGCTCGTGACAGAGATGAGGGAACAGGGGGTGGAGCTAAGGAAAGAGGTAAATGACAGTACTTAGTGGTATGTGTTACACGCAAGCTGGCTAAGCTGATTATTGAAAGGTTTGCGGGAGGAATTTGTACACAGTGTTGTATTCCTATTTACATTCTAAAATTTCAGATACGCAAAACACGCACTAAAGAATATTCTCTCCCCTATAGCTGTGCAGGGCTGCTATTGACCAGGTGACTGATGTGTTCATTGGTACCCTGAGGCCACTGGTGGCCATGTGTGAAGCTGCACAGGAGGGCCAATCACAGCTCCTGGAGAACAGGGCAGAAACCTTCTCTGACCACTCAAACAGCATGCAGAAGGTGAGTACCACAAGTAGTGCTTCAAGTGTTATTCTTTGTTTTTGTGTGCACAGGCTGTCTTGTTGTCTTGCTCTCTGTCTGATTTCGCAAAAAGCAATCAGGTTGCAAACAATGCAGTGAAAAATATTCGAGTGCTCACGCCACAGGTAAAGAATGAAAGTTGGTAGGATTAAACTATAGCAATTTCTCTCTGACAGGTGATAAATGCAGCATACTCGTTGGCACAAAAACCTAGCAGCATAGTGGCACTGAAGTGTATGTCTGTGTTCAAGGAGGCTTGGGCTGAGAATGTGTCAGCTCTCACTGACGCTGTGGACGACATTACCTCACTGGAAGATTTTATGGCCGTCACAGGTAACCAAGAAACTGTGCTGTAGCATTTTGCACACTTATAATTATGTATAATAATGTAGTCTAAGAGTTTATTTTTAGCCCTATTTCATTCTTTTAGAGGCCCACATTTGTAAGGATGGACAGCAGTTTATCGTGGCAACTGAGGCTTGCAACACGAGGCTGCTCGGAAATTTGGTGGAGATAATCCGAGGCAAGTGCAAGCGACTGTGTCACGTGGTCAAGGCCGAGCTGAAGAAGAACAAAAGCTCGTACACTAAGGAGCAGATTCATCAGAGTCACGGAGCAATAGAAAAGCTCATTTTGAAATGTGAGTGTGTGAAATGTCAAGATTAGTCCATCTCCATACTTTTTTTATTTGTAGCCATCTCCCAATTCTGTGATCTGGCTTCTAAGACGAGTGAGACTCTACACATGACAAGAGATCTCCATAGAGTGGACTTCAAAGCATTAGAGGAAGCTTTACAGAAGGTGAAGCAACTCAGATGAGTATCATTATTTTGTAGTGTTTAAGCTGTTCTCTCGATCGTCATTAGGTTGTGGACAATGTAAGAAACGTTCGTCGTAGCGTCTTAGTCACACGAGCCCCGGAAGAGTTTGAGGGAAATGAGTCGGACCTGGAGGATCTACTCCGCCCTCCACGACCTATGACCCCCACACCCTCCCTTTTATCACAGATCAGCACTGGTTCTGCTGGAACTCTTTGTAAGTAGCTAGCTATTAAATCATCCTAGTCACAGTAACTAATTTGCAATTGTATGGTGTTGCAGTGAGTGCTTCGGGTAGCACTCATAAGTTCCAGCGTACACCTCGTCACAGTATGGTCTTTGAGGTTGAGGACACCGCAAAGGTGAAGATAAAGTGTGGTTTAGTAGATTGTGGATGGTGTAGTCTCAATTATTTGTTTTTGTTACATACTGTAATTCGTAGGCTCTAATGGCGCAACTCCCACAAGAACAGAGGGCTCATTTGACCAAGGTCACGGAAGGTCTAACAGCACAACAAGCTGCGTAAGTAACTCTAGTATAAGTCTTTAAATGGTTACTGTATTGAATTGGTTTCCTTAGGTTTGAGGCTGAAGTAAGCAAATGGGACGAAAGTGAAAACAATATAGTTCTAATAGCTAAAGAAATGTGTGGTATGATGGTGGACATGTCAGACTTCACTAAGTAATTAAGCGTTTCTGTATTTCATCTATTTATGCATGATGTTTTAACAGAGGAATTGGTCCACTTCACTCCACTATGGATGTCATAGTAACGGCCAGGGACATAGTGAGGGCAGCTGGCATACTGGATGGAGTGGCTAGGAGCATTGCTGACCACTGCCCTGACGCCCAGTGTCAGAGAGATATCTACTCCTACCTGGACCAGATAAGACTGTACTGTCACCAACTGAGCATCACAGCCAATGTCAAGGCTGACCTTAAACCATCTTCTACAGACACAGTAAGTCATATTGTAGAATTATGAACATACTCAGTCAAGTCCAATACATAATTTTTCCGGCATTGCCTCAGGTTGAAACTGCTAGTACCCTCATCACAACCTCCAAGAACTTGATGAATGCTGTCGTGGAAACAGTCAAAACCTGCTACATTGCATCAACTGCAGTATGTACAATTAGTAACTAAACCTCAGTTTGTATTATTTGTTCCATTACAGATTGCCAGAATTCATGGAGGAGCTGTTTCTGTAAGCCCGGCCTACACTATATTAAATGTCATAGTTAACTATTTTTGACTCACAGGACCAGTTTGTGCAATGGAGACTAACTCTGCCTCGCAAGAAGAAGCTGTATTGGTCAGACTCTGAGGTGTCAGCAGGTGCTACAGGAGCTGGGAGTGCAGCTGTCTATGAGCTGGGAAAGTTCAAGCAAGGAAGACTACGAGAAAAACATAATATTATGTCAACAGTAACTGCACTGACTGAGATACCATATGAAATGTGACAGTCAGTGTTTACTCTGCACCCCCCCCACACACACACACAATGTTATGGTCATGAATACACAGCCAAAAATCCACGGGCCTGTTTCAGACCCGTGGGGAAAATCAGTTGAATACAGGCCGGAATACGGGCCTGTATGCGGATGTAATCGCCCACGGCCTGCTTACATCCCGGAACCACAGGCCCGTTACAGCACGTACATCCTGTCCTGAATACGGACCGTAAATTACAGGCCTGTTTCAGCCTGTACCACCCACGTCCTGCTTACGGCCTGTGCAGCCAGTGTATGCGCATGCGCAGAGAGAAAGTTGCTTAGCTACGAAATCCACCAAGAGACTGAAAAGGTGCTTCAGTTTGATCTTCTCGTTCAGTTGCAGCTTTAAAGGATGGATGGAGTAATTATATTATTTATGGAGCTGACTGCCAAGGCCAGCTAGCAAGAAAAAGAGAGAGAGAGAGGAAGTAAGTATAGATGAGCTAGTATAGCATGTCTAATTAATACTCACTTCTGTCCATTTGTCAGCTGCTAGATGTCTCTGCAATTCTTCTCTCACTGTCTCTAGGAGTCTAGCTCTATAGGCTACAAGGTGTGCTTATGTGGTCATGTATAAATAATTATGTTGACGGAGTTATTTCGTATTGCAGATCTGGTTGACTCTGACGCAGGTTGTTGACTTCTAATACAATGTTATAAGTGAGTGTTCAGCTGGTTTTTAAAATGTTGGTTCATATGCTGCTTATGTATAGGAATACACATCTAAAAAGGAGGATATGCACCTCTACAACGGCTACTAAATAGGTGAGTACGAGGTATATAAAATGCATGTAAATGTATACCTATGATATTATCTACAGTTGTCTGTGTCATCATTACTTTACGAGCTCGAGATTCAGGTTATATATTATTGACTCACTTACTCGAACTCGTTTACGTATGCACACACAGATGTACCTGTGTCTATGTCATCGTTACTGTACTGATTGAGCTCGAGATTCAGGTTCCTTGTCACACTACTTGAGAATGTGAGCCAATTAATAATTATTTAACTCACTTTAAACTCGTGTACTGATGCACACATACAGATGTACATATATAAATTGGAATGCTCATGCCATCAATGATTTCAACCCATCATGACCAGAAGGTATTTTACAATAATAATTATTGTCGTTTACATTGGTTGGTCTAATTACAGCATCGTGGACACACCTATACTTTAGAATTTGGCAGGTAAGCAATCATTCATAATAATTATAAAAACTTTGTTTGTGTTTTGCTTTAGTTAAGTTACTGGCTCTGGACATGGCTGGTCTGTGGACAGTACGAACATGCTGTAGAGGTTGCCGACAATAGAGGCAATGCTGTAGCATTGTCGTCGTCCTCTAGGACGACCAGTCGAACATTGGTAAGAAAGATTTTCTTTGCAACGATATTCACATGTCTTCTTTATATAAACACACAGTGACAGAGGACATGGCTGGTCTGTGGACAGTACGAACAGTCGAACAACACATTACAATGGTAAGAAACATTATTTTCTTTGCAACCATTATTCACGTGTCTTCTTTATACGCAGTGACACACTCGAGCAGCACAAGCACTAGAAGAAACATTCTTATTAGTGTTGTAAACTGTCTAACTGTCTGGCTATGTTTGTTTCTTACACTTTGTTGAATTATTCATGCCAAACTCAGCTTTTAACTGTATAAAAGCAAACCGGAACTAACTGAGAACATAGGGCTGCTTACAGGCCGTGCTCAGGCTGCTTACAGGCCGTTTCACAGCTGATTACATGCTGAAATCCACAGACTGCTAAGCAGTATCTAACCAAACAGTTGAATACACCACGTGGTTTCATGCCTGTAACGGGCCCGTAACAGGCATGAAACGGCCCGTGGATTATTGGCTGTGTATTTATCTCATATTTGTGCTGGTAAAGGGTCAATAAACGAACTACAGTGATTTACAACAAAGAATGATTTGGTAAATGTCGTTTCGTATTAAAGTTCTGTATGAGCCAATGGCCGAATAGTCAACTAGCTGGGTGTCTTAGCTTATGCATGGCGTCTCTTCTAAGAAGAAGAATCGTTCGAGTATATCCAAGATCTGTACAGAGGTAAAGAGACAATGAGTAGACAACCTATATCAACTTAGCAAGCCTAAACCTATGCCTGAACAAAGCTACCCACGTGGCTTACTATTTATGTTCAATAAAGCAATCTATCCTTCCATAGGTTGTTATACTCCACATCAGTGCAAGCCTCAGGCGCTACTAAAGAGGGTAAGTGCTGTCACTAGCTATGAAATAGCATGCTCAGCTCATATACAGAGGCCACTAGCCCCACTGGGAGCAGCCATGATGTTAAGCCGTCCATCCCCATGGTACCAAAAAGGTGTGTGCCGTGTCACCTTTGTGAGATAATGTTTGTGTTGAACCTGTCCACTATCGTGTGTGCAGGAGGGACCCTGATGCTGTACTCAAAGCTCTAGCGAGCACTGTGGAGCCTGTGAGTTGATATCTTACCCCCCACAGAGCCTCAGTTTACCCCCCCCCCTCCTGTTGCACCCACTGCAGGTTGAGATACCGCTGTACATGAGAGGGAGAGGCATTGCAGACCCCCTATACCCCAGGGGGAGAGGTTATCACGTGAGGAATGGAACCCCTAACAGGATTATTCTATCCTCATCTTTACATACTCCGTACAGATGGTCTACACTAAGCACTTGGAGGCTGGGAGAGCTGCTGCAGAAAGCATTGTTCAGAAATGGCCGAAACTTTTCCCTAGCAAACCAACAGACCCAGTGAGTTAGAAAACCAAAACTTATAAAGAGGCCAGGCTTTTATTCTCACAGAGTCCAGCCAATGAGGGCTTGGGAAAATCACCTTTAGAGTGTAAGTAAAAGGATCGAATATTATTGTGTTGATAATATTTTCCTTGACACAGGTCTGATAATTGAAAGAGATGCAACAAAAGCATGGAGCATGTACGAGACAATGAAAGAAGAAGGTACAATAATGTGAAAGCAATATTCTGTGCACTTGTAGACCAGTTGTATCTCAACCATTCCTCTTAAAAAGTGTTTGTGTGCATGCATGTCACGTATGTGTTTATTTCCTCGCTGCTTCAGGTGAAGAGGTACCTCTGAGTGTTGAGAATGAGCTACTGGCATTAGTGGCCTACCACGGACTGGGCAACACTCGAGCCACCAGTCCAGACGAGAGTGACATCTATGTCCACTGGCCACGGAATACAGCCGGCTCTCAACCTCCCTCTCGAGCTGACACTAAGGCACCAGTTGATGCTAGTACCGGCACTAGGACACAAGCCATTACAGCTGAGGATGTGGAAGGTTCGGAAGTGGATGAAGAAATTGGAGGGGACGCTGATGAAGCTACTAAAGTCAGTGTGTGGAGGTAAGTGCCGTGCTTCACAGTCACTGTGTTAGGTTGTGTCATCTTATGCAGCACTGACAACACTGCAGAGTGTATGTTTCGTGAGATGAAGAAAAAAGATGGAGGCACTTACGAAGCTCTTATTCAAGGACTTATCAAGGTATGACATAGTTATGTTGTTTGCTTGGATAATTGAGATCTCTTTGCAGTTCAATAGATATGGGAGAGCTTTTGACATATTTCAGGAAATGAGAGACAAGAATTTCCAAGGTTACTGGTACCTGAGTTAAACACTGTAATCACAACTCCTCCTCTTCTCACAGCTAATGTAGGTATCTACAATCTCTTGTTGTCTGCTCTGAAGGGCTACCGGGTCTTCAACATTGCTACAGTAAGGAGCTATCAATTTGAATCCCCCCTTGAGAACTAACCCCATTCTCTTTGTTTGTAGAGTCTTGTGAAAAACATGGTCTCAAGACCAATAATACAACCAAACATCAGTAAGTGCCTTCACCTGTCCTTGTATGTGTGTACCCTAAAGTTGTTTTTTCTGTAGCGACAATGAATCACTTGCTAAGAATTTCATCCAAGCTGGAGGGATCTACTAAATCCATCTCTCTAAAGATTATGAGGGAACTACTTCACCTTGGTTTAGGTACGCCAATATAATTCTATTTCATTCAGCAATCTTCCTCCCCCCCTTTAGAACCAACGCTGACTACATTTGTGAATCTCCTAGTGGCGCACTCATCTGACAGTAAGGTTTCATGGTAGTCACATGATATGTAATTATGGTCACATGATCTGTAGGGTATGGCTCGACCAATGAGGAGCGTGCCGTCATTCTGGAGCAGGTGGTGAGCTACATTGAGAGCAACAAACAGATGATGACACTAACAGAGGAAACTGACGGTCAGTTATGTTTTCATTCTGTACATAACTCTTTG
This sequence comes from Halichondria panicea, assembly GCF_963675165.1. NCBI lineage: Eukaryota > Metazoa > Porifera > Demospongiae > Suberitida > Halichondriidae > Halichondria > Halichondria panicea. The sequence goes on from NC_087378.1 coordinate 1,443,962, forward strand.
TTTTGTTTTTCTCCACAGCTGTCTTTTTCATTCAAGCATTTATGACTGTAAGTGTGATGCTGAACCAGCTTATAGCCTGTGATCGTCTTAACCTCTTTCCCAGGCCCGGAAGATTGGATCCACAGACCTAGCCATGCGACTTAAATCTTTGGCTGCAGTCCATGGCAACTTTCTCGTTGATAACATCAATTATGTCATGTAAGTTTACAGCTCTAGTTGCATCGAGTACCGTACAACGTTTTATTTCTGTGCAGGGGTCTTTATTTATCAACACTTTGCCATAATACTCCCATTGAGACCACTATGGCTGAATACCACAGTCTGGTCCCCAAGGTAACCACTAGTCTCGCCACCCAGTCTGTTTGATTCTTCTCTCTCCAGGTGACTGTTCCGCTTGAGTGGGTGTACAGAGACATGTTTGAGATGTGTGATAGACACAAATCAGCAGAGATGGCACTACAATTATGGAAACGTGAGTCCAGCTGCTAGTAATTAAGAGGTTGAATGTTCTTCGCCCATCCTTTGTTTAGATTAGTATCTTTTTATTTATAGATACAAAGCGTTTCATGGTTCCCCTCACACAAGTGAACACTCTAAACAGACTCTGTGGAGCTCTGACACACACCATTCCACAAGAGGTGAACCTTGAACTCCAACATTACTAGGAGTGATTGTGTGACTAACCCTCTCAATCTCCTCTTCTCTCCAGGATCTCCACTCTTACCTGGAGGCCCTCAATGAGGTGTGGGAGATATTCAAGAACTCTGGCAACAAGTAAAGCTCTTTCTCTTAAATTAGCTATACTATATTACCATTTTATAATTGTGCAAGGTTAGTTATGCTTTTGCTCACTCTGTGTCTGTTTTTTTTCAGTCCTTCTGAGTTGCTGATCACAGCGATGGTTAGAGCTCATGTCCAAGACAACAACCTCGACGAGGCATGGTGAGTGTAGCCTTTGCATCATGATCCATGCTTTTCACTCCTCTTCACAGGAGGTACTTCAAGCACTTTGACAAACCAAGGTGAGGTAGTTAGTTGGATGTACTGTCAGGGGGGGAGGGGGGATATCCCCCTCCTACATTTGCATTCATGTACTATTTGTATGACTGAGTGTCCATAGCTGGGGTATTGAATTGACCTTTTTTTAGCAACATTTTTTCTTATTTCCCCTTTATCCTGAAATCCTGTATGACACCCTGACTGTGTAATGTACTTAGTGTCATTCCATGTAATGCAGCTTCCTTGCTCTGGTGACATTACTGAAGAAGTATAACTTGTTAGAGGATAAGAAAAAGACATTGGTGAGTGTACATTGCTAGTGTGGTAACCCATCTATTTACCCTTGGTTACAGGAGATACTGGAAATAATGGTGGAACTTGATATGACCATGCCACAGCGATTTGTTAGGGACATTGTGTCGAATGCTGGAGCCTCTGAGGAAACAAGGTAGTCCTAATTGGATTGACCTTGTCTCACAGCTTTGCTCTTCCCCACATTGCAGAGATAGACTTGTTAATCGATTGGCAAACATGAAAGAAACGGAAGGTGAAGAGGAGGTATCAAATAAAGAAGCGACTGATAAGGCAGAACCTTTTGACTCATAGCTTAGTTTGTTTCAATGGTTATTGGCTCAACATGCAACATCATAATAAATGACAGGTATCGTGACACTTCCTTTGACTTCGCGGATGTGGTACTAGCCTTGATTCTAGGCCGCATTAAAATCTGCCTGGAATCGAGGCTAGTGGGTACCCTACATACCGTGGTGGAGTCACGGGTTCACTTTTGACGAGCCCCACCCACTTTTCAATGTGCCAATGTTTTTGCAAGATGAAGAGAGCAATTGTTATTGTGGCTCTGTTTCTGGCCGGGTGTCACGCTCAGTACCAACCTAACTGGGACTCCATAGATAGCAGGCCTCTCCCTAGCTGGTACGACCAGGCAAAGTTTGGTATCTTCATGCATTGGGGTGTCTACTCTGTTCCAAGCTATGGAGGAGGACAGGACGGGGCTCATGCTGCTGGAGAGTGGTTCTGGAACGACTGGAAGTCTAACCAGACTTGGGCAGTAAATTTCATGAAGAGGACACGTCTGCCTTCGTTCACCTATCCCGATTTTGCACCAGAGTTCAAGGCCGAGTTTTTCCAACCCGATGACTGGGCCGACCTTTTCAAGGCCGCTGGGGCTCAGTAAGTTAATTTAATACGTAGAACTATAAACTCCTTGTATCGTCTACAGGTATGTGGTTCTGACCAGCAAACACCATGAGGGATGGACTAACTGGCCGTCAAAGACGTCCTGGAACTGGAACGCCATGGACGAGGGACCACACATGGATTTAGTGGGTAAGGATAGTCAAATTATGTGCTCAATTATTTTATTGATGTTATGTCTGTAGATGCTCTGGCCAAGTCCATTCGGAGCCGTACTGCGATCCACTTTGGTCTCTACTTTTCTCTCTTTGAGTGGTTCAATCCTCTCTACCTCAGCGACAAACAGAACAAGTTTGCCACCAGAGACTACGTTGAGGTACACCTACATTCATGTTTATAGCTTCCTATGACTAAGTAGTTAGTACTATAGTATCACAATTCAATTGTAATTTGAGTCATTTTCTGCTTCCAGGAGGTGTGCAGGCCTCAGTTGGAGGAGATTGTGAACACGTACATGCCTGAGGTGATTTGGTCAGATGGTGACTGGGAGGCACCCTACACCTACTGGAACAGCACTGGGTTCCTTGCATGGCTGTACAACAACAGGTGATCAAGTTTATGCAGCATTCAGTTTAGTTATGAGAGAGCTACAGCATTTTTGGAACTGCATTATTAAGTACGTTGTACGTGTTCTTTTTGTTTTGGTGCATTGCACTGCGTAACTGTCTGATTCAAAAAATCTCTTTGACACAGTCCTGTTAAAGACACTGTTGTAGTGAATGATCGATGGGGCTCTGGAATGGCCTGTCATCATGGCGGCTACTTTACATGCTCTGACAGATACAGCCCCGGTAAATAACTTAATCACAGTTGTGCTTCTGTTGTGGGCTTGCTTACCTATCCTAATTGCATTTATCATTCAGGTGTTCTTCAGAAGCACAAATGGGAGAATGCCATGACAGTGGACAAGTACTCTTGGGGCCACAGACGAGAGGCTACTATGGCCGATATGCTCTCTCCCTCAGAACTCATTACACAGCTAGTCATCACAGTCAGGTAAGAGAGAGAGAAATAAAAATAATGATGAATTATGTATCTGGTTGTTGTGTATCACAGCTGCGGTGGCAACATGTTAATGAATGTGGGTCCTACTCATGATGGAAGGATAATTCCTATCTTTGAGGAGAGGTTGATGCAAATGGGTAAGATTGTGTGTAGATGTGTGTGCAATCAGCATGTAACCTATAATTCAGGTACTAACCTTTACTGTTATAGGGAGCTGGCTGAAGACAAATGGAGAGGCCATTTACAACACCACTCATTGGGCCTACCAGAATGACACAGTCAACTCTGACGTCTGGTGAGTCTATTGCTTTACACCTGTAGTCTATAAATGGTTTGTCTCTCTTTAGGTACACTTATCGACCAGACACTAAGGCTGTGTACGGTACTTTGCTAAAGTTCCCCAATGACTACAAGATGACTCTGGGTGCTGTCAAGACGTCCAGCTCCACCAAGATTTCTCTTCTCGGTGCCGGGGAGGTCAAGTGGTCTACCAGTGGAGCTACTGTGGTCATCACATTCCCCTACCTCCCACTGAACACCCCTCTGCAGTGGGCATGGAGCTTCAAGTTTGAGAACATTTCTCCTACCTAGCTATCATGAGAACCGAGAACAGACCCTCTTGTATACAATACATGTGCTTGTTTTTTGCATTGTTGCCATTGCCATAATTTTTGCGTGGGTGTTGTGTCGCCCACACAATCCACCCACTGCTGCATGCATGGAAAGATGCCAGATCTACATTGATTGCTAGTATTATGTCAATGGCATGCACTCCATGGTCAACTCAAATGGTTGTTTTGGAAATCAGGTACTATATGTCATCACTTGTGCTCAACTTTGAGTGTATTCTGTTAAAATGGTGTGGATTCTATGGTGCATGCAGTGTGTCACTTGCACTGTGGATTCTATATTTTGTTGTATCATGAAATAGTACAACATACTCATGTAGTAGGCTACTATATGAGTTCGTTTGATTCCCTGCAGACGTACAAGCTTAGTACCTGGTCAGTAGCTAGCTAGGGTCACCCAATGGCCATGCTGACCATGACAAGATGTGTAAATATATACAGAGTTCCAGTCGAAGGAGTAGGGAGTCTGGCAATACGGGCATACATGTATGATAATAATAGGTGCTTGTACATAATGGGTGCTTGTATTGTTTTAGAATATGAGCCTAACTAGCTATGACACAGGTGCTTTTTTTTGGAGACCTAAGTAGAAAGTGTATTGTATACTACTCTGATTACTGCTATTACTGCGTTTACAGTGTTTCCTGGCATTTATTATACAGAAATTACTACCATTTATACAGTGAATACTCCCCAAGATCCTCCCCTGAAACAGATGCCCCACAATTTCAATCATTACTGCCAACTATATCTGCCATGTAAACATTATCATTCTGTAGATCTATAATAGCTACATTGTATATAGGCTCATAAAATCTAGTCGATACACTATGGCCACCTCTCATCGTCTTGTTTTTCTACTAGCTGTAGTTGTAGTTCTTGGAGGTGCAGTAAGTGGAGCTAGATTCTATAGCTAACTTACAGTGCATCTTTGCTGTAGGCAAAATTACTGAGCTCTGCATTTTGTCTGCAAAACCTACTACTATTCTAAATCATATCTATGTGCAAGAACTTCAGCAAGGGCATACCCCATCCACCTTTTCTCTTGCAGGGTGCTGACTACATCTTGACTGTCCACCTCGCTGCTCTGCACAACCCAAGCCAGGTGCTTGTCAATGAGGACTGTTGTGTGACACCCCCTGTCAACCAGAGCTCCTGCTCTTCCCCCTGCAACACTACCCTCAAAGTATGTGTACGTGAAGAGGGACTTGACCCGGCAGACAATAGCTGTCCCTTCACTGAGCTCATTGTGGCTGCTCAAAGCAATGGAGAATGGAGGACTGTTCTTCCCGGAGCATGGATTGTGAGTTACAGAACTAGTTCGACATTAGACAATTTTTACCATCTAAGCCAACAATAAATCTTTTAAACATTTATATATAGCTGGTAGCTAATTTTATCTACCACATTTTTGTTCGATCTTTGCACTACATATATGTAGTTGTCTCCCCATTCTATAGGGATCGCTACAATTCCACATCACAGTGATCCACGACCTCACAGCCTCACTGGGACCTATGTCACCAGGCGATCCTGTCATTGGTGACCTCATTGACTTCATCGTAATTGAGCAGGTCCTCCTATCCTCCACCAATCCTCCTGCCCCTCTCGTTAACTATACTGGACGGTTCAATGTGGCCACAGCAGAGATGGCCTTCAGTGTGGCTTGCACCTATGACTTCTTTGGTGAGTCTTGTGACTTGCCTTGTCCCTCTGGCCGTAATGATAGCCTGGGGAGATATCGGTGTGATGGCAATGGCAGTCGAGCCTGTCTGGAGGGTTACAGAGATATTGAGACTAACTGCACCACTTGTATCCCATTGGACGGATGCTGTGAGTCCCTCTGTAATGTAGCCATCTGGTTTACTATTTCCGTTTGTGTAGCTGAAATAGGAGGAGCTTGCACTTCTCCTGGTGAGTGTATCTGTCGTCCTGGTTACAGTGGACGCACATGCTCTGAGAATGGTACATCAGTGGTCTCTTTTTAATTTGCTATAATTATAATTTCATCCTCCCAGGCACTAAATCTACTACAACTTCCTCCCCTTTACCAACACCTCTACCACCGTCTACAATGCCCACAGTTCCCACTACTCCAACACGAGCAGATGGAGTCAACCTTCTCCCAGTCACCATTACCTCCACTTCTCGTGTAGTCTTCTCTAGCAGTGCTCTGATGGATGGTACTTCTTTGGTATGTCATATTGATGTGTAAGCCCTATAGTCTCACCACCCACACTCCATTTATGCCGTGTTATGTTTGCTAATAAAATACTGTGTGCAGTCAATTCCTGCTGTGATGATTAGTCTAGAGAGTAGGACAGTGTTGCTCTTAAAGCACAAAGCTTTCATTTCCTTTTGATTCCACAGAATACAGAATCCCTCTCAATGTTAAGTGCGTGTTGTTCTCACATGCAGATGTCCTCCATTGCACACACTCCTGTGAACAACTTCGTACAAGCCCTTATATCTTCCACTGCTATCAGACTTGCTCCCTTGACCTCTACACCCACACCCGTCAACGTGATACCCCCCACAGTCTCCCCTGCAATCCCTATTCTCCCCTCCCCCAGTCCTTCTAACGCACTCAGCATTGTACTCGGCTCTATCATTGGTCCCCTGCTCATGATGATTGCCATATCACTGATCGTATTTCTCATATCACTTACCCTAACTTCTTGGAAGAAACAGAAGAGCTCAGCAACCAAGGGAAGGGCTAATGATTTATACACACAAAGTAAGTTTACGTTGCAGAGCATTGTGTGAGGGTAGATTGCTGAGGCTTCGTATTTCTATTTTATTTTACTACAGTTCCTCAAAGCTGAAAGGCCCTTTGGGTGTGTGTTTGTCTGGTATGCTAATAAGCTAATGTTGTTTGTGTTTGCTCTGCTACAGGAAACCAACCGGAGGACAACATCCTGGTCAATGTGGCTGCCATTAGCAGCAGCCAGAGTCATGGTGGCAGTCATTCAGGTAAGCGATTACTATATACTAAACAATTTCTCTGTTCAGTTACAGTGGAGAAGATTGATTTTGCTTGGCCGTTGATTTAGAAACTACAGTTAGGAAGTAGAATAATAGTTATTTGTTGGTCAATGTCTGATATTTACATTTCAAAGACCAGTTAGCAGTAATTGGATCTGTGTTGTTTGTACACAAAGCAATCTTTATTTGCCGTTTACTGTTTATACAAACACCAGAATTCATTTTTAAGTTATCTGATTATTAAAATGCAGACCTTGGCCATAGTCTAGCTGAGACTCTTCCTGACCCCACCTACACTACATTCCTTGACGACAATGGAGCCTTCACACACGAGGTGTGTGGAGTGTGGGTGTGAATGCTTTCTTGTACACATGCATGTATATTCATTATGGATTGGTGAAAGTGTGTGTATTGTTTCTTGCAGACTCTTATGGAGCAGGGGATTGATTCTGATCGAATATCAGTTTTGGAATTGGGAACACGTCGAAAACGCAACCTAACTGAACTTGAGGAGGTACGTTGCTCAAATGATGTGCCATATTTTGATTCTAGTGTTCCCGTGCAGTCTATTGAGTTGAGGTTTCAAGATGCGGACTCAGGAGAGATGAGCATTGGAGGGGACCTGTTGGGCTCTATACAGCAGTCACTGTCTCAAGTTGGGGGATTCAGTATCAAGCATCTGTCAACCAACAATGACCACTTGGTATGCAAATATTTGATGTGGAAATGTGCAGTGTATTGGAATCCCTTTATTAATGAACACGTTTGTAAAATAAACTCTTAGCCCACTATACACAGAGGTGGCCTTTAATATTTAAGGGTTTGTCTTTTGTATGTATTTAGGTGCAGTATTAATTATGTAAGTACAAAATAAGTGTAGTGTACATGCCTGTTAAAGTTTTCATGGTAAATACGGACACGTACACACACAGGATAGTGTCGATCTGGGCTCAGACTATGCTCCTTCGTTCATCTACACTGACATGTTTGTGGAGGAGGACAACGGTGCATTCCGGACTCCCTCTCTCTCCCTTGACTCGGAGCCAGCCTAGTATGCAGAGTGTACGTACTCTGTGTAATGTGGCAAACACTATAATTCTTCCTTGTTATGTTGAACACCCATTACTGATCATCCTGTTGTTGTATCTTTGGACGCCTATAAGATTTGTACAGTCCATTTTCAATAATAGCTATCCCTTTATTTATGAGATCAGTGATATATAGATTGTGCAAAATGTTCCATTCTCAAATAAATAAAAAGTATGGGCTAGGGGCAATTATATGGACTTCTTTTGAAAGCTAACTTGGGTATAATTATAGCAGTACATATTCGGGTTATTGTTTTTATTCATCTACATGATATGTTCTGTATATACGCAATTAGACTTGTTTGTTTTCTAGCTACTAATTGGTTTGGTATGAACCTTTAACACTGAGTTTGTAATGTGAAACTTATTGGTGGGTACTTGACAGGCTTGCAAGAAGATACTATAGGCCTAAATTTAGGCATTACAGCTCTCAAATAGCATAGTTCGCCCAACATGATCAGATTCAGTTTTTCATTCCTGGAAGTTCAAGTCTGTAGGAGACTAACCATTCTGTATCTTGTGGTGTTGGACTATTCTTTGCTGCTGTAAAAATGGTGAGTATGCTAAGATTGTTCCTTTGCATGGTGATGATATACTTTGCAGTCCACAGCAGCTTCTACTCTATCAGTACTCCCATCAAGGACAGTAGTCCATCCTGATACAGTGAGCACGTCACTAACTCCAACTACTACCACCCCTCTTCCTTTGTCCACTACTACAAGTGGAGGGTGGCCAACTGGAGGCGATGATGGTGGAGTCATTGCTGGAGCTGTGATGGCTATTATTATTATACTAGTTGTTACAGGAGTGATAGCAACAACACTGCTCCTGATTTTTATGAAACGAAAAAAAAGACCAAAGCCAACAAGTAAGTTCTGGCCTAGCTGTGGTGTTTTTAACGTTACTTTGTGTTTTCTTGTCCAAAGATGGCCCCCTCTGGTACATCAAAACCAGCCCCAGAGCCCGCAGACAGAGAGTGTCTTCATACATGAGTGATGTACCAAAAGGTATCATACTAAATTCTAGTACCGATATGTTTGTATGCTTATCTTCTCTGTGCAGACGAAGTTAGTAAGTGTGTGACTCCAGACTTCCTAGTGGTCAGGCATAAGAACCACAAGTCTACTGTGCCCAATGGAGATCACTTCTTCACTCCTCAAACCGGCTTACATGGGAACACATCAATAAAGGTACTACATTCAGCTCGCCCGTCTTAAACACGTATACTCCAGCCATTGATAATTTTATGCATCACAATACTGGCAACTGAGGTCGTCAATATTGATGTTCATTTTCCCTCTCTTTCTCTCTCCAGCCCTCAGCCCAACGATGGTCGGAACGAAGCAGTGTCTACCCAACTGCAGACCACTCAACAACCCGTGATAGTACGCCCCCACTGAGCAACGACGATGCCACTCTCCCCAGACATATTCGCTCCTCCAGTACAGACACTGATTCTATTCATCCGTTTGAGAACCTATCAACAGCTACCTCATCTCTCTCTCGTCCTGGGAAGAGTGTAAAGGTCTACCAGATGCCATTCTTTGAAGACGACAATATCATACCAGCTATTAATGCTGCAGCTGCAATGGAGGAAAGAGAACAGAACAGAAAAGAGGAAGAAGAGACAATCAAACTGACTAGAAGTTCAAAATCTCTCTGATTGTACATAATTTTATAAAAAAAGTGTTAATGTTTGCAAAAAAGATTGTTTTGCGCAAATTGAGTAGCCCCACCCATGTGCATTTGATTCTGTAAGGGGAAACCACCCTAGCTACAGTATGTGCCCAGTCAGCAGAAAGTGTGATGTCGATGGCTGTGCTCTATTTTCTATGATGGCATACAACAACAGTATTCCAAAGCTAGAGTCAGTGTCCTTTACAAGACCACCAGAATGGACAGATGAAGACAGAATGCACTTCCTCCTCGCTCCATTCCCTCTGAGTACGTCCCCTTCCCCTCAAGACCCCAAACTATCCTTCTGGTACTCGCTCATACTCAGCAGTTCCAAGGAGCTCAAAAAACCATCCTTTACAGAAGAAGAGCTAAAGACACGCTTCAAGTGGAATGGAAGCCTCTCTCCGAGTTGCCTGGGGCCTGTAATTGAGAGTATGGAGAGGTCTGGTGTGATAACAAAGCAAAGAGACTTTACTAAATCCAGTGATGCCGGCTGGCTCCTATGGGGGTTGAAGATGGTCGTTGCCAAACCTGTCGGCTGGGCCCTGAGTAGCTACCTTCCTGGTGACAGGTATACAGGATCCTACATTATCACTTCTCTGGTTAAGGTAGGTACCATATTTACCTCTGAATGTTTATTGCAAAGGTAGGTTGATTCATTATACATTTAAAAATGATTGACAGGTTGCTCTGATCTGATCTCTTTATAGGAGTATGCAGAGAAAGTGATATTAAAGCACCAACAAATAGTTCTCCACAAGTCGACAGATCTGGTCATGAAGGCTGCTGACTTTGACACACTGAGTAGTGAACTTGTGAGCTCAGATGTGTTGCCTCTAGTGAAGACCTCCCTGATCAGAGATGGAGCGATAGTGAGCAAGTCCACAGAGCTGGGATACAATGTACTCAAGATTTGTGACGGAAAAAGAACAGATATTTCAGAAGTTGATGTAGGGATTGTGAGGTGCAGTTGCCTCTGTTCGCATTGTGTATAATGATTGCCATTCTAATGTGTAATGCATGTGTTCATGAGATAATTAATGGAATTTTATGAGGGTGTTTTTTCCTTCTGTAGGATTAAAGAATCTGTCAAGAGTCTCAAAGAGCAGGTGGACTCACTAACTCTGAGAGTACAGAAGTAAGTGTGTGCTGCGTGGACTGTGTTAGGGCTCAGTCACTCCTCTGCAGGTTAAAGCAGTCAGCCAGAGAGAACATCAAAGACAAGAAGAAGGTGACTCGTACTATGTTGATTGTATGTTGTTGTATGGGTTTGTTTACAGGCTGTGAGGCTGCTGCGACAGAGCAAAACGTTGGAAGGGCTACTGGTAAAGAGGGAAGGGGCACTGGATAACCTTCAAACTGCACTCCAGCAAATACAGATGGCAGAGACAGACAAAATGGTAAGCAACCAACCTATTACCTTAGATTAATACAAAACTGAATGCTATGTTTCACACACGTACACACGCACACACTGTGCTTACTACCTTACACACCCAGATAGTGGATGCATACAAGAGTAGTGTGAGGGCACTCAAGTCAGTACGGGAGGGGTTGACATTGGAAGGGGTAGAAGAGACACTGGAGGAGCTCAGAGAAACTATGGACGAAGGCCAGGAAATATCTGCAGCCCTCAGTGAAGGTGAAGATGAGTTGCTTCAGTACTTATGGCATGTTAGTTGGTCTCTTGTTAGGTGTTGGAGACAGTTTGGAGTGTGATGATGATGAGCTGGAAAGAGACCTAGCTGAACTGCTAGGTCCACAACAGTCAGAAACAGGTTAGTTTTCATACTATAATTACCCTGTGCGTGCGCAGCAGGGGTAGAGTGATTGGTGTGTGTGTATGGACACAAAAATGAGCTGTTTGAGCGATATTTTCATGGACTGCTTTAACTGCTAGTGAGACAGTGGAAAAAATAGGCTGCTAATAGTTGAAACTTGTACATGTAGGTAATTTTCCAAGGCAACAAAAAACACTGTTCTTCAAATTGATTTAATCGTTATTCCCTATGATTCCCGATAATGATTAATCATATAATTATAATGTTATATAAGGTCATTACAGTAATAATTAATAATTATGGTTTCACAGCACAATATAAAAAAATTGTTAAGGAAAAAGGTAATGAGAAGTGTGTGTGTGTGCTGAAGGCTAAACTGTACTTGTCAGCTAACCTATACTATAATACTAGGAGAGAGAGCAAGGGAAAAATACTATACATGCATGTACGTACTTATTTAATGTGACACCTAGAGCATGGACATTTGAGCATACATTGTCCTAAAGTTGTTGATGAAGTTTGCCCACATGACTTTGTAGAGTTTAGTTTTTGCCGTTTGCGATAGATCTATTTCCGGTATTTTGTTCCATAGTTTAGTTATTCTATTAAAATAGAAGTGTAAAAAATTATCATACATATCCATTTTGCTGCTGTGTGATATCATAATTATAAACACTGTGCTTTCCATGCAGTGACTACAGACCAGGGATCATCTGTTGAGGATGAACTGGAGGCTCAGTTAGCTGCCCTGTCCCTACAACAAGTTCCTTTATCCACCCCTAAAGTATCACAACTAGCGAAGAGACAAACTCCAATGCTAGCTTAAACTATATATATACACATGTACTTTAATTCATTACGTTGTTTCATTGTTTGTTCATATTTGTTGCAAAAAACACTTTATCATAATCATTACAAGAACAGTTGATATCTGATTTGGACAATTTAAAGACAAAACAATATCACTCAAACGGTTCTACCTGCATGCATAGTTCCTTAGCACTTGTACCAGTACATACAGTTGCGTCACACCCACACACACAACACAGAGCAGCCACAATCTATCGTCCACATTGGCCACAAACCACGATGAGTAGAGACCAAGACTCACAACGCCCATACTAACAGTGAATAATATAGTACCGAACAAAGCGTGAATCCTCTTCATGGTCACCATACGAACTTTGAACGGTAGTATCCCCGGGTACATATGTAGCAATCCACCAGACATCTGAAAGGTCAATGCAGCTAGTACATAGAGTCCAATCATCCCATGCCAGGAGGTGTAGTGTGGGTAGCCATTGAGCATCTTGTTGGCAGTAATAACGATGAAACCAGTGACTGCAGACACTGCCATACCAATTTGAAGGAGCCAGTGCCAGCGTACCTTGCTTGAGCGAGGGCTGGTGATGGGGGAGGACCAGGGGGAGAAGAGGAGAATGGCCTCAGGCATCAGGACAACAAACTGCAGGTGATCGAGAGAAATATTGAGGTCGATTAAGTGATTGCATTGCCATTTAATACAGTATAATATGCTAATGCAGTATATATGGTTGTTGTAGATATTTTAAAATTACGAGTTCCACTTACTGCCAATGTCATTAGAGTGGGATGCCAGGAGAACAAACCTGCATCAATTCATATGTAAATACACTAGCTATTCTTCGGTACTGATGACTCACTGCTTGACGGCTTAGCTGTCCAAACAATCACTAGGGTAAACGCCAGGACAAGAAGGTGAACACAGAACCCAATCGCTGCTCCAATCTTGTTTTTTGGCTTCTCGGCTACTGCATCAACAATGATTAGATCAATTTATGGCTTGAATACTCGCTCAAACTTACTCAAGTGCCTCTCAATCAGAGAATCCACGATTCCTTCCATCTGCTGGAACCCTGCTTTGACATTTTGTCTTCCTTTCCTTGCAGACATATCCTGATCAGCGTTCCTATTGCCCTCTCTATTGCCAGGGCTTGAGTCTTGCATGTGTATACGGTACGGATCGTCGAGGAGAGGGATTAGAGTGTGCATTATCTAGAAGTATATTTATTCCATTGCACTCTGAACTTTGCTGGTGTGTACATGTTGTGTTGTTGCAGGCCTCTGCTGCGCTGCACTCTGATCTAGACCTCAAAATGCCACCTTCTCCTCTGATAAGAGTAAGAGTCCTTTACCTGTATGTGTTTATCAACTTCTAGCTTTTTGAAATGTCTTTAGTTTACAAGATATAGTGCTTTGACCCTGGGCATCTTCTATGGCTTCAGAAGGAACAGTAAGAACCATTTTCTTCTCGTATTTGTATTTGATATTGATGTTCGAATGATCTAATAGGTAGCCTGAAGAAACAAGAGGCCAAAAAATCCAAGGAGGCTACTACTAAGTAATAACTGAATAGCAAGACTGGTCATGTGACGTGTATAGAATGTGAGTTACCAATTACTGTTGTATTCCATCTGATCTGTATAGATCTGTATACAGTAAATGTTACCCTATGCAGGTGAGGTGGAAGCTGTTTGGTGTCTCTTAAACTGACATAGATATATACAAAGCCTATTCATTAGACTAGCAACACAATTTATGTTCATTGTCTCTTTGATGTGCAGTAATGTTGTGTGAGTGTGTCTATTACATAGGCTAAATATTCGCAGGAGCCCAGATTCTCCTTAATAATTATACAATGTGTTTATTTATGGGCTCCTGATATTCGGTATGGGTCACCGTTTAGCTCGTGAATATCATTAAGATTATACTGGAATTCCCCTACACATAACAAACTCGCTTGACAAGATGCCTGTCACATGTGTCCAAGATAGATAATAGTCAAGAATTGGTTTTGGTATGGCTGAGAGTAACCAACTACTCACGGAGATATCAATTCCTCTGCTGGGAGCTGTAGTGAGCATTTTGACGGTAGCATTTGCCATCTGCCTCTGTGCAGCTAGGTGAGTGCATGATCTGGTGTGTGTGTGTGTGTGTGTGATGGATGATTGAGCATTCAGGCATGCAACGGTAGCTAGCTGTTCAGCAATTGTTTTCTTTTATCCTTGCACCACAGTGGATGCTGTCCAATAAGTACAAGACGCTGCAGAGAGAATAGAAGGAGAAACCTCTTGCTAAGACCGTGTAGAACGGTGAGTGAATTGTCGTGTAAATCGGGTACTGGGTATCACAATGTTTATTTCATTTTACAGGCTCGTTACTCCAATGCTTCAAAGTGCTGTGCTAATGAGGTCAGTGTTGTGCTTGATACTCAATTGTAGTTGCTTTTTTGCAGACGTGTCCAATTTGCTTGGATGATTTCAGAGAAAGTGAAAAGATGGTCGTCAGTCCTTGTAGACATGGTTTCCATAAAGAGTGAGTGCTAATGTCTGAATCACAACAGTACCACCCTTCACATCTAATCACCTCTAGTTGCATTGCCCACTGCTTGGAGCGCTCTCCCAACTGTCCTGTGTGTAAGAACATCATCGGTAGTGAAAGACAAGCAAACGAAAGAACTGAATTGCTATAGTTTTTGTGTCACTTGATACACAGTCATGTACCACTGGTCTGCGTATCTTTGTATCCCCTCTCAACTCATATCATTATGGGTAATTTATTTTGTGTTTTTAATTCTGAAATTGCTATCATCTCTGCTATCATCATCATGTATGTCTAGCTTTCTCTAACGACGACCTTTCCCCTAATTTTGATTCACCTTTGGACTGTACAGCATGGAAGAGAGCCCTTGCATTTACCTATTTCCTATGGCCCAATACTGATCACAAAGACTTAAAGAGAAGATGGGACTGACAAGATTTTTCTGCTATGTTGGAATGCTGTATGGAATAGTGGTTGTTGCTCTCTGGGACCCAAAGAATTACTCATACAAGTAAATAGTATTAAAGTAGCTGATCTTCCATTTTGCATAATTAACTGGACTCTTCTATGACATAATTTTATCATTGGTTTCTATGCAGGCCACTACCTGATGTGTATGCGTTTGACTACATCATTATTGGAGCCGGGACAGCAGGCAGTGTGTTGGCAAATAGACTCAGTGAAAACCCAAATGTAACGGTATTAGTAATCGAAGCTGGGAAACATGATTACGATTGGTCCTTTGGAGTCCCTTCATCATTCACCAACGTTCAGATGAGAAAGGAGTACGATTGGATGTATCAGACAATACCTCAGAGCTCAGGTTGCGAGTTCCTAAAGAAACAGGTTGCACAGTGGCCATTAGGAAAGACGATGGGAGGCACTAGCTCCTCTAATTCAATGCTATACGCCAGAGGGAACAAAGCTGATTACGAACAATGGAAGGAGGGTGGTGCAGAAGGTTGGGGTTATGAAGACGTGCTACCGTATTTCAAAAAGGCCGAATCTTATAAAGGTGTTGATATGAACTTTGAATACCATGGAACGAACGGACCCATTTCAGTAAGCAAGCATACTTTTGTAACACCCCTGGCACACGCTTTGGTCAATGCAAGCAAGGAGCTTGGATATGATGTCGTAGACTATAATGGTAAGTCTCAATTGGGATTCAGTTTGACTCAGAACACAATCGAACGTGGAATTAGATCATCACCAGCCAGTGCGTATCTGCATCCGATAAGAAAGCGTGAGAATCTCTGGGTCCTAAAAGAACACATGGTTCGTAGCTTGAAGATTGAGAACAATACCGTTGTCGGTGTGTACTACACCTCTACTGCAGATTACCATTATGGAGGAGAACAAACTATACGAGTCGCTAGAGAAGTTATTATTTCCGCTGGCCCAGTAAACTCCCCAATTATTCTCATGCTGTCTGGAATTGGTCGTAAAGAACATTTGGATCAAGTCCCTATAACACAAGTACAAGAGCTTCCAGTTGGTAGGAACTTACAAGACAGTGTAATGATTCCTATACCGGTGATCCTCGATGATGACTCCCCTACTAGCGGTAACACTATCTCAGACGAGCTATTGCAATCACCCCTATCAATGATGCAGTATTGGCTGACTGGAGATGGTCCTCTCTCGTCCACAGCATTCGAAGTTGTGGGGTTTGTGAGGTCTGGTTTAGAGCCACCTGGAAGTGGACCAGATTTGCAGATTCTCCTCTATAATCGATTCATGGGACCAGACTTGATGAGACTGCTCGGAATCACAACACAAGGAATGACATATTTATGGGGCTATGATTTAATTACGGACAAATTCAAGTCTGGATACGTACTTTTTGTTGTTCTTCTACATCCAAGAAGCCGCGGCTATGTACAGATGGACACTGTTCGCTCCCCACTCCAAATGCCTTATATCAACCCTGACTATTTATCAGAAAAAGAGGACATTGAGATTCTGTTGAAGGGCATTCGAAAAGCCCAAGCATTGCTCAAAACAACTGCCTTCAGCAAATTCAAGGGACGTATGCCGGCTGAAGATTCAAACTCTCAATTTTCCTATGACTCTGATGAATTCTGGCGATGGTACATACCTCGAATTTCGCTGCCTGGTTACAGTCCATCTGGAACCTGCAAAATGGGTGGAGCTAATGACCTTTCGGCTGTTGTTGATCCCACACTGAAAGTAAAAGGTGTTGAGGGTGTGAGGGTTGTGGATGCGTCAATTATGCCTCAGGCTATCTCTGGGAACACGTATGCAGCTACTATGATGATTGCTGAGAAGACTGCAGATTCAATAAAGAACTATTGGAAGCCCATTGAAAGAATGTAGATTGATTAGGTCTTAATTTTGTGCATATACATGTGTAACAATATAATTATTTACTTGTGCAATCACACAGTTCTCTCATATTACACAAATTACACAATGTAATATGAGAGACGTCTAGCTGGGTGAGATAAAACCATGCTGACCACCTCAACCCTTCAGAATCAGGAAAAGAGAGAAAATAATGTTTGCAGTTTGCTTAATCTTCCTTGGTGTAAGTACAAACTATATAGATCTAGAGAAGTCTTTAAGTATTTGCTGCATAGATACTTTTATAATGCTATCATCACACTGCAGGTCACTGCACTGGTGCAAAGTCAGCCACAGTATGAGGTGCAACTTGAGTTGCCTGTCGGGTTTTTTTACCGCTCTGGCTTTCTAAGCCAGTTGGCCGATGGCACTTGTTGCTCACCCAATGAAACAGCGTGCCACACTAGTTGCAATCAAACTCAAATCACCCTCTGCTTCAGAGAGACTTCCAATAATACGGACATGAACAACTGCACATTGGGAGAAATGACCTTTATTACAGGAGCTGGCAGTGGTATTTATACCTTCAGTGCGACAGGAGCTACTACTACCACTACTTATCCTGTGAGTGTTGCTGGTGTGTATAATTATTTATAGTCAATTGCGTTTATTTATATATATAGGGAAGCTATCAGCTCTACTATGAAATATCTGCTTTGCATCCAATAAGAAGTATTGAAAGTGGAAACAGTACATTCAACAATTCAGTAAACGTCCAAAATGATTTAGTTGTGCTGTCTGGGGAGAGGACCAACCTCATATTTCGTGCTATGACGTTGGTTTGCAAAGAAGGCTACTTTGGTCCTGACTGTGGCAGTCCTTGTATTTCGCAAAACGACTCCACTGGACACTTCACTTGTGGTGTGAATGGTGCCAAGGTGTGTCTCCCTGGTTATCAGAACCCTGAGACCAACTGTGTGGAAGAAGCACCTACAGAACCTACTACTACAGCTCAAGGGGGTCAAGCATCTGCAGTTGGTGTCCCGATGATAGTGGGTGGGGCAGTTGGGGGAATCGTGTTGCTATTACTCATCATCCTTGTTATCATGATTGTGGCTGCGTTAATTTGGAGGCGAAGGTCGAAGAGACAAGGGAAGGTCCGTTTTGAAGGAAATTCAGTAGGTAAGTCCGTTAGTTTATATTTGTAGCTGCTACATAACTGTACTGTAATTTTGACGATATAATTGCAGTGTTTAGTTCACTCCAAACAGACAGCCCAGAGAACTCGAGTGAGAATAATAATAATGGTGGCGCCGAAGCGACAGTGCCTGTAATGTACACCAAGGTCAACAAAGACATATGTAAGTTAATTGATATGCCCCATTGGAGTATTCAACACAAATACTCTATAGCTGAAGCTTTGTTGTCAGTTCTACACTTGCTCATTGACCTCCCACGGTAACCTAGTCAGGCTCTAAATGCATCTAAGGTGTTAAGTACCCTCTTCAGTTACTAACAAACATCATAACACCCAACTAGTGATATTGACATGACAAAATAATTGTCCAACAACCAATGCATGTGCTGTGACAAACACCATTGAAATGCATGTATATATCAACATGCAGACACACAGAGAGAGGAGGCCCCTCCAATCATCCCGTATACAGGGGAGCCGTACATGGAGGTGGCGAGGACTGGACTGTTTGCCACTCCTGGGCAAAGGGCTCTACCAGAGATAGTCATGGCTAGTAGTCCGGGGTATGCTGAAGTGCATCGACCTCAGGTAGCCATATTATCTCTTTATCACAATGTCACGTTTCGTATAGTGTCCAACACTAGCGCTATTCAATTCACCGTATTATTGAAGCGTGACTATTGTGTACGTATCATAATACTCGTGCTGTGTTCATCCTACAGGTTGTTTATGCTGACCTGAATATCTCTAAAGTCAGAACTCAGGCTACAGCTCAACTGTCAATGGTAAGCTAATACTGTTCATTGTGTACAGCTACAATACCATACCCCCTCTCCCCTTCCCTACAGACCGACTCTGACAATGATGTCATTCAGTACTCACGTGTTTTGAGCAAGAATGAATTAATGATTTAGTCATGTGTAAAACTATGCTAAATATACTGTGTCGTATTTTTATACTGCCAAGTTTAACTAATCTGTGCTCTTCATTTTTAATACATATACCGGTATAATATAATGTTTAACAACTTTACAATGGAACAAAAAATACATTATGTGTAGCTATGAGTAAAAAAGAATGAACAGTCTCTCTATAATTATAAGTATGTATAATACTCTATTTAGTGTCCATGAATAAAAATCAGTGGCTAGACACTGCAGACAGTTAGTTCTCAGATCACATGGTCCTTCGCCCACTCCTGTTCCGAGAGCTAATCCTCTCAAATCTTCGTGATGAGCGACGTGATTGTGTCCCCTCTTGCAAGAGCTTGAACTGAGTGCGGCCACTGAAGCGGAAGGTGGAGCCTCGTCTGAAGAGAGAGTTGGTTGAGGGGCGGCGAATGTTGTCAGTCCTCACAGTCCTACAGGGAAAAGAATGAATGATAATAAAACGTTTGGTAGTTATAGTGAGTCAACATACACTGTGCATACACTGTGCACACACTTACTAATACCCGGTAGGTAAATCTGCATAAAAAACTACTGGATTCTAGCTCAATATATTTACATTGGATGCCAATCTAGGAAATTTGTATTATACATGACTGTACTGACCTGAAGAAAGTATGATGTTCCACACATGACTTCCAGAGGGTCTTACAAATTTGCCTGGTGGGGCAGTGGAACACAATCACCTCAGTGTACTTCTCAGTCTAAGAGTTGACAAGTACATAACAATCTATTAGAACTATACTGTATGCTGTGAATGGTGCTATATACAAGAAACTTACAGGTGGTGTTACCATCTCAAAGAGAATCTGCTTTCCTTTGAAGTTTACTCCAGCAATACGAACCCTGGGCCAAAAAACAATCATAATCGAGTACATTTGCCATAGCAATGTTTGGGTTACCATGGGAAGTTGTTGAGGGGAGTGAGGAAAGGCTGCTCCCCACAAAACACAGTCACTCCTTTAGCCGATATGCCCAAGAGCAAGTTGATACTGGATATATCCTAAAATCAATACAAGAACAAACATGAGAAACTATCGGCTTTTTAACACACTTACAAGTACAGGATGAAAGTCCATTCCATATCTCTCCAATCTGCAGGCAACGTCTAGGAAGCGTTTGTCACATTCAGCAGGCAGGAGACCACTAGGGAATGGAATGTAAACAATGTACTAAAGTCATCAATCATCAATGTCGGGGTACATTCCTTTACTGATTGAGGTTACCACACATATACATGTACAAACAAGCTCAGAACACGCTCAGACAATTATTATACAGGTACAAACATAACGGTGTATGGAACAAGCTCAGAATGCTAGAGGCAAATAGAGGTAGAATATTATAATGGGTCGTAGTTTCCTACTCACTGGTTCCTTTGGTGCAGTTCAGCCACTTTGCTCTTAAACTCTAAAGGCTTGTCCTCTAGACTGGGGAAGTCGTCGAGGTAACCGTCTGAATGATCAACTGGGTCAAAGTCCCCAGCCTCCCCCTGCACTATGAGACTGTTCATCACTGCCAGGGTGTCCTCAGAGCAAAACAGCTTCTCATTGAGCAAGTCCTCTTTAAGTTGGAGCGCAAGGAAGTATCTGAAAGAGGGAAAGGAAACGATATGCAGTAATAAAGTGTGACTGTGCTTAGTTGTGTGCAGGCTGTGATGTGGGTGAGTGTTTAAGTCACCTTGTAGCTTCCTCAAACAAGAAGGTGACTGAAACTGGGTAAAGCTTGACTCGGAATCTGAAGTTGAATCTTCCCTCTGCAGGTAAAAGGTCATTTTATAATTAGGAAGGAGATATTACATGTACTCACTTTTGACTTGTTTTTTGATAATCTTCTGAGGGTCCAACCAGTGCTGTGGAGAGAGAAAGAGAGATCATACTGTGACATTCAGCTGTTGTATCATTCGGTCTTAACCTAACAGTCTTTTCTTGGTTAACTCAAACTGAGAATGTACACTGTATGCATAGGGGTAGCTAGGCAAGATGGTGTGCATGATGTGCACAGGGGTAGCTAGGCAAGATGCATGTTACATGGTGTGTGTAATTATGGTTGACCTTGCAAATTAAGGGGGAGTGCTTCACTAAGGGAAGTTGGAATGCACACCACACTACCTCGAGGATCAGTGTACCATTGAATCCAAACTGGGCTCCCTTATCTGAACCCATCGTATGTACATATTAAACAAATGCCATACCACTTGTTCTTTGCTGTCCAGGTACTGTAGTCCAAAATAGTCTGTCTCCTCTAGACCCAAGTGCTTGAACACCTCTGACAGCAGCACCTCACCGATAGTGCGTTTCTGTGAAACAGTAATTTCATCAATCTTACTTCATCAATCTTATTTTATCAACCTTTCAATGAATTGATACAGCACAAGCAGTGTGTGTGCCAACAATCAAAACATGGGTGTGGCACACTGTGATCAGACTGGTGTGTGCCTTTACTATACTATAAAGCTTTGAAAAACTTACATTGACATCAATACTGACGGTGGATCCGTCCAGAACCTCTACTTGACAAGCAAAAACCTCCGCCATGGTGTGATATTCGTACGGCTTGTAGATCGACTTGGCTGTAGCGCAACACTAAAGTACAAAGGTCAATTGGTGGCAATGACGTCATACCTACCGAAGCATACCAACACACAAATTTTCCTGGTGGTGAGCTCCTAGTGCAGTGCAGTGTAATCCACCTTTCCCACGAAATTTAATCAGGTCCTATCATGCTGACGATGAAACTAAGCAGGATCACTCTGAAAATGTCAGACTTGGAGGAGTACGAGCAACTCAAGCGTGCCAAAGAGAAACTGATGGACACCGACGACCCTCCACCCACTACCACCCCTCAGAAGGGAGAGCCATCCACCGCCACTGGACCCAAGTTTGATAAACCAAGCAGAAGTGTCCCCCGATCATCAACACCTGAACACTCTACATAATGACTTTATATGTTTTGCTCGCTTTATAATATCATAATAGCTCTGTACATGCAATCTTGTTCACTCTTTTCAAAAATTTAACAATCAAAGATAATTATACACAATTACAACCACTCCATATATTAAAAGAACACTAATTGCAAACAAATTTGAACAATACAGCAACAATACAAAAAGGTACGGTTCAATTGAATGCTATGTTGGTGGCTGAGGTATAAGTCTGAATTACTCTAACAGCTTGCTGAGTCTCTAAATATAGCCTAGCATCCTCCAGCCAGTCTCGGGCCACTCGCCCAGACTCGTTACGCAAATGACTCATATACCAGACAGCTTTCTCAAGATCGCCCCTCTGCACTGAACTATTGGCAAGACTCAGCAACTCAAATGTGTCCAAACGATCAATATCTTTTGTTTCCTTTACTCCCCGCAAGTTAAACACCAGTAGCGATTGAAGAAAGGATAACGCATAAGTGCCTAGTCCACCTCCATTCTCAGGAACAAGTGAAACACGTTTGCTAATTTGATAGACCTTCTGAAACCGTTCCTGCAGACCAGACTCAGATTGGATCCCAGCAGCAGACTCACTCGAAGCTTGTTTGGGTATTGACTCGATGACGGACAGTACAAAGTTGTCTCCACGGGCTGCTTTGCGAAGAGAAGCAATTTCTTTTGAGATGGTGAATCGATCGTCAGGATTTGCGTTGGCTTGATCCAGTGCTCCAATCAGAGTGTCACAAGCATTACGGATGATCTGTTGATGACGAGTCAGCTCACCTGAAGTGGGAAATATAATTATTAGTTTTGAAAAATATTTCAGCTAATTACAGTAGAATTAAACCATATCAACAAAAATTATGGATACAGGAGTACACAAAAAAAGTACAAACACATAATTATACAGGTTTAATGTACATACACATAATTATAATTATATGTACCTGCATTGGCAATTGTGTTGACCATGGACTCTATTCCTCTAAGCCGTGCCATGGCCTTGCTCATTTCAATCTGGTATTGGGCCTCCTGTTCGATAAGTTTCAGCTCCAGTTCCTGTGACCATACAGATGCTAGTTCATCGGCCTGGGAGCTCAGGGCATCTCTGAGGTGGCTAGCATGTGCCTCACTCTGAAGGCGAATCTTCTCTCTCAGTTCAGCTTCAAACTCATAGGCAATCTCAGACTCCTGCATATGTGAACAAAAACATTTACCAATGGCTACTGTAAATCAATACATATACATGCACACAAGCACAGAAAGTACACTGATTAAAAACCTCGTTATGATTAGCCTAGCAACCATACTCCATAGGTTACCTTTCTGGCATATTCCTGATCCATTTGAAGCCTTTGTCTTTGAAGTTTTAGCTTCACTTTCTCAACAGCAAGTTCTTCAAGTTTTTGCTTCTGCTTGTCAAGAGCTGCACACAAAGACAAATGGATTATGCAACCAGCACAGGGACATTCTAGTACATACACACCTGCTCCCAGAGAGGTTGCCTTTTCCTGTTCTATCTCATCCAGTTTCTGCTTAAGGACATCAATCCTCTTACTCTGCATGAGAATGATAGCCTCTTGCTTCAGATCTGCCTGGGGTGGAACCGTACCAAGCTCTCTGTATAAAAGAGATGATGGCACAGTCACAAAAACAGGCAGTCAAAATAGCTTTGTTTACAAAATCTAAAGCCAACGAAATGCGTGGTTTTTTAAGTAAAAGTTGTATACATAATTTTATTATAAACACCTACTTCTGCAGCTGCTCTCTGTTCCTTCTTGTCTCTTCATGATAGTCTCTCAGAACCTCACTGGAAGTCTCTGCCTCAAGAAGGTTGTTCTCCCCTACGTCAAGGTCAGCCATCAGTTTGGTGACGTCTCCTTCAATCTCCTCAGCCTTTGACTTCAGTCCCACCTCCCCAGCAGCTATGAGGATGGAGCTGATATCAGCAGTTTTTTCCTGGAGCTTGAGAGTAGCTTCATCAAGCTCCCTCTTTCTGTCTTCAATAGCCACCTCAGAACTTGCAATGTCCTCTGACAATCAGACAATAAAAGCAAGTGTTTTTTGTGGTTCTTTTTACCTGCCAGTGTCTCCATGGTGCCCGTACCATCATGATTGTTCTTGATGACCTCAAACATATTCTGTTGGTGTGACTTAACTGCTTCTATGACAGCACCCTGTGCTGTGGCCACCTTACTGGACAGAGCTTTGAGATCTGCAAACGTTTCTTGAAGCTTGGCATCGACCTACATGTATGATATCAGATATACGATGCGTGCTAGGAGACAAAGATGTACTACTTTGGAGGTGTCTTGCATCCACTGTTCCCTGACAGATTGAGAGCTCTGATGGTCCTTGACTTGCTCTGATAGGATCTTCTCAGCCACCCTCTCTGTCTCCTCCCTCACAGAGGCCACAGCACTCTCAACAGGGTACAACGTCTGGGACGAAATAACAACATTGTCATGACAGCAACTATTCACAACGAATTATAGCAGCATAACCCTAAGCTGAAATAATAGTTGTTTAATAATGCGATATGTATGTTTGTAATAATCATATGTTTGTAATAATCATAAGGCAAGGCCGCTGTGCTCATAAAGTTTACTGTACCTGTTTAGGAGTTTGTTTTTCAACTGGCAAGACATCAGGCTCAATGGGAGGGTCCTCATCCACCAGTTTCTCAATAGTTTCCACCTCGGTAGCCATTGCTGCATCAACTGGGGTACTCTCAGGCTGTTGCTGTGCGGCAATAGGAGTCGATTCAATAATGGGAGAATCTTCCGGTGTTGCTTTAGGTGGCTTAGTGAGCTCAGGCTGTGATACTGTAGGTGTTCTTTCAGAAATAGTCTCTTTCTCTACTGGAGGAATATCTATTTTGGGCTTCTCAGTAACGGTTTCGATCTTAGTAGCAGCAGGTTTGATAATTTTGGGAGCAACAATTACATGTGTGTCTTTACTTCGTTCAGCTTTATACACAAGTTCAACTTTTTTCGAGTTCTGGGTAGAGCCGATAATGCTTTTCCACTGTCCTGTCACAGAATCTGTCACACTGCTGAACCCTGGGAGGTACTCGTTGACTATGTTCTTAAACCTTGGGTCATAGCTCGAGTATACAATGGATCCAGCTGCTGTTGCCCCAACACCTGTGAGCATGTAGAGCAGTAACTTCCTTGCACCAGATCCACCACCACCACCAGTAGCTCCAGTTTGCTGCCACCTAACCATATGATTGGGACTGAATCTAGCCTGGAGAATAGTGTGCATTAATCAGAATCGACATTTCTTTTTGCGGTACTATGCATCATAATTAGATCTATACATGTATATAACTTACATTTATCCCCCTTGTAGCAGAACAAGGAACAGTCAAGGCTCGGTGCAGAGACATTCTCACTCGGTTCTTCTCAGCTAGCTCAGTGCAGATTGAATTGTAGTCTCGTAGCCAGACTTTTTACTTTGGGGGTGCGTGTCAGTATTCCTCTTAGTCTCGTTCTCAGTCCAACTTTCTCTAACCTACATGTAATGCCTTGTTGCACATCCGACCTGGAATCGAGGCTAGCAGTGACATAGCCTCGAATAGTAGTCAGCGCGCCAACACAAGTTTGCGCATGCGCATTTATCAGAGAATACTGCAAAGCAACACTAACACACTAATTATCATAAAGTACACAATAATTATATAACTGCTAGAGTGTTGTTAGGCATTTGTGTTCTGATAACCGGTGAACGATGCAAAAAGTCCACTTGGGTAGTTACTTAGGCGTTCAATGTTTCCACAAGCTAGAGGAACTGCGACACCATCAACATCCTGAACCACGACTAGAGAGTGGCCGACAATCGTGTGTGGGCCAAACACAGGGACGTAGTGGGAAGAGGAACGATCAACTTGTCTTTGAGAACCTGGGGCTATTGGAATAGCAGAGCCAAGGTTCCCAATCAAGAAAGCATCGCCAGTTTTGATATTGTTGCTAGAAAGAGGTCTGCTGAAAATTGATCCAGTAGGTTTGGAGAAGATGGCCCCAAGAGCTTCTGCAGTACAATTTTTAGGATCGCTAACCATCCCTTCACGGATTATGAGTGAAATATTCCTTTGGCGAATCGATTGGATGTGTGGCTGAATGAACGTACGGTCGAGAGGACTTGTTTGATAGAAAATGACTGAACCAAAGATGTCCTTGCCAGAGAATTTAGCCTTAGCCACTTGGGGGGCAACCTTATCGAATCGAGCACATGCATCAGGCGCAGAATCCAGGCCTCCTACTCGGACAGATACAAAATGGTTATTGGCAGGAGAGAAAAATGTGGATAATGGGATGAGCCCAAGCTGAGTGTCAGTACAGCAAAGACGCATACGACCATCCACTTGTTGTAGAGGGCCACATTTTACAACCAAGTCTCCAAATCGACAGAGTCTGTGTTCTTCCATTGTACAGTCTGGGAAGGTGTGTAGGTCTGAGTCACCAGCAACCTATTAAATGTGTGCACGTATGTGTATGCCATTGTACTAGAGAACATATCAATCAATGAGTGGGTGTGTATGTGAGAAGCCATTGACTGGGTTAACATAATAACAATTATTACCGAGTGGGTGTACGACTGCAGGTAGTTATTTTACAGTGGGTGTAATGCATATCTTTACCGCAGCTCTCAATCCATTGCAGGAGTTTCCAGAGTCAGGTTGCCCGAAATGAAGACTCCATGTCCTGTCCCTGACTGCCGTAGTATCACCGACCACTTGCACTAGGTCGACAAAGATCTTGGCACTGTCTTGGCCAGCTACATGACGGATCACAATTTCCCCTTGAAGAACACCATTATCAAAAGCAGCCCTCAAGTTTTTCACTCTGCAACCGAGTGGCTCAATGTTTGCACATATAAACCTATTGTTTGGAGATCCTGGGTAATGGATAACCAGTGCTCGACCAATAACAGATTGTGGGCCATACAAATTGAGAAGAGGATCGACAAAAAACTGTTGTTGCTGATCATTTCGAAGACGGCCAAGCTTCCCACTAAAATCTCCAACTTCACAAGATGTTGCATTATTTACATTGCAATTTACGTTGTATTCTTCAGGATTGTTGAATTGATTAGTCGGGTCGTAATGTCCTCCTACTTCTAAATCTGAGCATGGAAAGTCCTTCAGTAGGGCATCTCGGACAGGGTACTCATGTGCGTGCCATGGATAAGTCCCACTAAACTGATTAAGACCTTCCAAGTTGACGTTAATTTCAGTTGGGGCACCTCTTGTCGGCTGATAGAACTGAACATATCCCCTCACTCCTCCTTGGTCAAACACGGCCTGCACATTGATAGAGCCATCACTGCGACCTTTGTAGCAACCATTGAAGGCTAGAAAAGAGAGAACATTACTTCACATTAAAACAATTCAGGCTTCATGCAAAACTAGGATAACTACACTCTTACATGGAGGAGGATATTTAAAAGTAGCACTGGCCAGGGACACTAAAGCCAACAAGAGCACTATACGTTGCATTTGGAGCGACATACTGCTGTAGGTGCAGCGAGTACTGTACTACTGGAAACTGTAAGGAAGGAGGTCAAGGTTGTGTGTATTGTTACGTTGTTTGTGGTTGCGCATGTTGCGCAGCGGCGTGGATGATTGTGATCATGTAGAAATGCTAAATATTAAATGTCTAGATCTGCAGGTAGCAAGCATTTTTCCACCAAGAAATGAAGAAAACAAAGCTCATGTCAGTCTCTAGGCCTAGCAGCATAGCCATATGTACAGTAACATGTCGCTCCAGAAAAAAAAAGCCAGCCACTTCATGAAACGCGGCCTGGTCCCGAGGCTACTGAATCTCACTCAGTAGCCTCGAGAATAATTATTTCCATGGGCTCGAGGCTAGATTCATGGTTGCCTAGATACCAGCAAACTTTCTTTCGTGTGCGTTATTTGAGATAATTGTTGTTGAGATCAAAGGGAAAATGAATTTGTATGGAAACCTGGACATAAAGTAAGCAAAGTTGAGCATAGTCACACCTATCATTACCTATACTCCATATTAGGTGGTCCGCTGGGTATGGAGGCAGTCCTATACACCATATTGACAATGACACCCTTGTTTATGGTTCGGGTAACCTGGTGACTTTCATGAAATCCAACGGAAAAGTGATTCGGAGCATACAGAGTGAAGGCAGTGGAGTTGGACCTGTAGCCGTTTGTCCGAAGGCAAATTTGTTTGCCTACGCTGAATGCACAATTCAGCCGAGGATATTTATCCTGAGTTACCCCACATGCAAGGTGGAGGCTGTCCTCGAAGGTGCATACATAGATGCATTAAATTTTGTATGCACTATCGTATGTAATAGGTGGAGCGCAGCTAGAGTACTCCCACCTTGTCTTTTCAAGTGATGGCAAAAAAGTAGCCAGTGTTTCCTCTGTCCCTGATTTTACCTTATCTCTCTGGTGAGTTAAACTACATAATGTGGTTAGTTTTCCATGTTCTATTAGGAATTGTGAGGAGTGTACAGTAATTTGTGATACCAAAGTGGGTACCAGTGTGTCCCAGATTTCAGTCAATCCTCTCAACTGGAAGCAGCTATGTGTGGTGAGCTCTGCCAACGTCACTCTGTGGAACTTGGAGCAATGCGATGATGTTAACTTACTCTCACCAGTGTAAGCACCATAAATTGTCATTAATTTTATTGTTTACTGCGTGTGTGTAAATGTGTGGTGATAATTTTAACCTCATAGGAAAGCAGTCTTACCAGATATTGAGGCAGCAGTGGGTTACCAGTCGCACCCAATCCTCCCCTGCTCATCAAACGATGCAAAGCTGGAGCATGCAAGTCAGAGGTTGGAGCGAAGGGATACCAAACTAGATGGAGGCCTGACTCTGTTCACGCCCACTGATATTTCCAAAGTGCTGTATTCTGAGAGCTATAACACATTTATGCAGAAGAGGGTTCTCGTAGAGCCCAAGTGTCACTGTTGGACCCCTGAGCAGAGTGTGTATGTGGGGTGCTCTGGAGGACAATTACTTATGATGGAGTCAGACAGCGGAGTTACCAAACTAGTAGCAAACCCACAACTCACTGTGAGTGCTACTTAACCAATTTATCAATTTATATTGTATTTTGCTGTACTCGTTAGGCTTATTGCCCATCTCCTGTGCCGGATGAAATCCACAATACCAACATACTGTCAAAGAGAGAGAGAAAAGTCAGTATCACTGAGTCTGAGGTTGCCTTAAAGACTGGTCATGCTCTGTTGAGGGAGGGCTCTGTGGATTGCATTGCACTTAGCAGGAAAGGCTTATTCACTGCTGGCAAGGTATTCATTATAATCGTTGGTGTTGGATAAGGCTTACAAGTTTCTCCATCACACACACTTTAGAATGGTCAGATCAACTGTTTTGAATCTAGCAGCAGTTTAAAGCTCCTTGGTACCTGTTCTGTTAATCAGCCCGTGGTGTCACTCTCCTGGTCCTTCAACTACAGCCAATTGGTCCTGGGCACAGCGGAAGGCTCTGTCTTCTGTGTAGACCCAAACAAACTGGAGAGTGGAGCGACTACCATCTCAAGCACTGGGAGGTCTCGACTGATAGGGGTGGATGTCATCACACCCGGTACTACACATTGTATTGTAAGTATAATTATACTGTTGGATTCCATTGTTACATGTGTACTTACTTCCCCAGAGCTGTAGAAGAGATGGTACTCTTCATGTGTGGAGTATTGAAAATGGCCAACTCGTCTCTACCCTCGAATTGAATACTGAGGTTTGTTTTTGTGGGTATAAATAACCAATTGCGTTAATACTGTCTCACCCTTTCAGTGCACCAGTATAGTGTGTCTTGCTAGCAGCCACACTGCAATGGTTGGTACCTCCTCTGGACAACTGCTCCTGATTGCACTCAATGAACTATCAGAACCTCGACTGGTCTGGAAAAAATTCATGCATAATGGGCCAGTGAAAGCTATAAGGTGACTAATCTTGGGTGAGTGTGTGTGCGTACACTTCATATTACTCAGGTGTGACGATGCTGGTAAATTTATGGCAACTATGTCTGACAAGGGAGAAGTTTTCTTCTATGATGCTCGAGCTTCAACTGGCTTTCAAGTTATTGGGTATACAGGTATGTACACGTGCTTAAATCTTTTCAATCATTGATGTTTTCAAAATGTACAAACAAACACAATAATTATATGTATCACACAAATGACATAATGTATGTATAGTGAACTACTACAGCTGCTTAGGCATTTGTGTTCTGATAGCCGGTGAACGATGCAAAAATTCCACTTGGGTAGTTACTTAGGCGTTCAATGTTTCCACAAGCTAGAGGAACTGCGACACCATCAACATCCTGAACCACGACTAGAGAGTGGCCGACAATCGTGTGTGGGCCAAACACAGGGACGTAGTGGGAAGAGGAACGATCAAACTGATTTTGAGAACCTGGGGCTATTGGAATAGCAGAGCCAAGGTTCCCAATCAAGAAAGCATCGCCAGTTTTGATATTGTTGCTAGAAAGAGGTCTGCTGAAAATCGATCCAGTAGGTTTGGAGAAGATGGCCCCAAGAGCATCTGCAGAACAATTTTTAGGATCGCTAACCATCCCTTCACGGATTATGAGTGAAATATTCCTTCGGCGAATCGATTGGATATGTGGCTGAATGAACGTACGGTCGAGAGGACTTGTTTGATAGAAAATGACTGAACCAAAGATGTCCTTGCCAGAGAATTTAGCCTTAGCCACTTGGGGGGCAACCTTATCAAATCGAGCACATGCATCAGGCGCAGAATCCAGACCTCCTACTCGGACAGATATGAAAT
Organism: Halichondria panicea; assembly: GCF_963675165.1. NCBI lineage: Eukaryota > Metazoa > Porifera > Demospongiae > Suberitida > Halichondriidae > Halichondria > Halichondria panicea. The sequence goes on from NC_087378.1 coordinate 1,474,888, forward strand.
GGTTATTGGCGGGAGAGAAAAGTGTGGATAATGGGATGAGCCCAAGCTGAGTGTCAGTACAACAAAGACGCATACGACCATCCACTTGTTGTAGAGGCCCACATTTTGCAACCAAGTCTCCAAATCGACAGAGTCTGTGTTCTTCCATCGTACAGTCTGGGAAGGTGTGTAGGTCTGAGTCACCAGCAACCTATTAAATGTGTGCACATGAGTGGGTGTGTATGTGAGATGCCATTAAAAACATTGACTGGGTTAGCATAATAACAATTATTACCGAGTGGGTGTACGATTAGTTTACAGTGGGTGTAATGCATATCTTTACCGCATCTCTCAATCCATTGCAGGAGTTTCCAGAGTCAGGTTGCCCGAAATGAAGACTCCATGTCCTGTCCCTGACTGCCGTAGTATCACCGACCACTTGCACTAGGTCGACAAAGATCTTGGCACTGTCTTGGCCAGCTACATGACGGATCACAATTTCCCCTTGAAGAACACCATTATCAAAAGCAGCCCTCAAATTTTTCACTCTGCAACCAACTGGCTCAACGTTTGCACATATAAACCTATTGTTTGGAGATTCCGGGTAATGGATAACTAGTGATCGACCAACAATCGATTGTGGGCCATACAGGTCCAAAGTTTCATCTACAAAAAATTGCTGCTGACGATCATTTCGAAGACGACCAAGTTTCCTTCCAAAATCACCGACTTCACATGCTGTGCGGTTCTGTTGATTGCAATTAACTCGGTAGTCTTGGTCATCCCCAACGTTGTTTGGATCATAATGTCCGCCTATTTCAATTCGGGAACATGGGAAATCTTTTAACAAAGCATTTCGGACAGGTAAATCATGTGCGTGCCATGGATAAGTCCCACTGAACTGATCAAGACCTTCCAAGTTGACGTTCACCTCAGTTGGGGCACCTCGTGTCGGCTGGTAGAACTGAACATATCCCCTCACTCCTCCTTGGTCAAACACGGCCTGCACATTGATAGAGCCATCACTGCGACCTTTGTAGCAACCATTGAAAGCTGGAAAGATAGACAGAACATAAATATATGTTTGTTATTGCTATTAAATAATTGCGTGTAGCTTGCTAGCTAGAATTTAGCTCTTACATGGAGGTGGAGATTTGTGGAACTGGGAAGTGCTGACAAGGGACACGCAAGCCAACAGAAATACCAGGCCTTGCTTTTTTACTGCCATGCTGCTGCGGGAGCTCCTAGATTCTTGTAGCTGCAGTCTTGCAAAAAGATTCGCACTGCAAAACTGCATGCACAAGAAAAGGTCCTATTGTTTGATCTCGCATTGTTGTTTCTGCGCAGCGGCGCCAAATATTTGCCTCGATACAAGCCGCTAGTGAACTTTTGGTGAAGTTTGTTTCCAGCCCGAATTTTCTTTATTAAAACGCGTGTGTCTAAACTCTGCTCATAAATTAATAGCCGCCCTCTCTGGTGATTCAAGCTGAGAAGCATAAAAATAGGAGTCTTATTATGGGCTCCTCTTGATGTTATACATGTGATTATTTTATTTTTCAGGTGTGCGTGGAGACTTGGTAGATATCTCTTGTTGTGGAGAGCTTGATGAGAGACACGTACAGTTTGGGGTGCTCTCCACCACTGACGGAAGAAGTCTGATCACAACACTGAAGCTCCCTATACATGTTCTGAATGAAAGTAAGTGTTGTGTTGTTTTTCTCTGGTATGAAAAACATAAGGTTCAATCCAATAAGAATCATTTCGCCTTCAGGTCCACCAGAGCTGTATAGTGATGCTACCAAGCAGTTTTCTAGCAAATTTGTCCAGGTTGTGGAAGCATTTGTCTCTGAGAGAATATCTTCCCTCACACTAGCCCCTGGTGACGCAGCATTCTCTTTTCTGGACTCAAATTTCCACCTATCCAAGTTCAAGCTGTCATCTGAGCAGGTATTAATTTTCACCTTAGAACAGACGGATGGTTTGTTTAAAAATAAAAAATTGCAAGGGATGAGGCTTTCCCTTTTCCTTGATAATTTTTACAAAGCGATTCGTTTTGTGATATTCATTATTTTGTTTTAGGGTGCAGTTCTATCATTACAATCATCTTTTGAAGGCCATGAATTGAAATGTGGGAAGCCTATCTTGTCGTTCCATCAAGAATGGATGTTGTCTGCAGGCTGTGATGGAAAGCTCTTGCTAAGACTTGTTGAAAAGCCTGTGAGTAGTACTTAAAACACTTAATGCTGATTAATTAACAACCGGCCAGTTGGTCTAGTGGCATGATTCTCGCTTAGGGTGCGAGAGGTCCCGGGTTCGACTCCCGGACTGGCCCAGGTTTTGGCCTTTTTTACCACTTACAATTTTTTTTTTTCCCTTTAATCTCAGTGTTTTTTTGTCAAAATTGCTAACTAGGAACCTGCAGTTGTCTGCACACCACACCACTATCGCTCTGGAGGTTGTATTGACGCTGTGTTCACTAGAGATGGTCAGTATGTGCTCACGGCTGGTGACAATACAAATCTAACTTGCCTGAAGATGGTGTAAGTAACAGTGTGTGAACGCTGAATATGTTTATGTTTTATCCATTTTTAATATGACAGATTCAAAGAGCAAGGAAAATTGAAAGGTGCTACTGCTATAGAATACCACCAGAGGTGTGTGCGAAAGCTGGGTGAGGTCTGCAGCAGAGAGAACCAAATAGTAGCCGAGTTGCCTGTTTTCTCAGAGAGTGAACCTAAGGATGAAAAGAGTTGGCTTGACATGTCCAAAGAAGAGGTACTTATCAGTGAATACGTAGCAACTTTTAGCCTGAATGTTGCAATGTTTTGCCCAATTAAACGACAATGATTGCCTCCAAAAATGACGATTTCATTTATTTAAGTTTAGGGTTTTGAACCATTCAGGCTCACAAAACTGAGGATGAGAAGTATGCAGAACTAAAGTCCCAATTAAGAGAAGAGATCAACAAATTGAGAGAGAGGGTTCTCACAATGATAGCCTCCAATGCCGATCTACCAGATATCGAGAGGTTGGAGCGTCAAGATTTTATTCTTGACACCGAGGAGCATCAGCAGATTTTGGCCGAGGAAGAGAAATTAATTGAGGGAGTGAAGGGCGAGATTGAGATGGTGAACCTGGCCAACATGTTCCTGAGGGAGCAGATCAAGGGAGAGTGCTGGGACAGCATGGCAGTGAAAGGGAAGACTCTCAAGGTACAGAGTGAGGTCACTGATTGGTTGCATGCACACTCGTATATACATGTATACAGGCATTTCGAAACCATATCCAAGTGAACAACTACCCACTCAAAGGGCGCAGTGAAGCCACTAAGAAAGAGACAAGACGAGTTGAAACTTTAAGAAAAATTGAGATAGCAGAGAAAAAGGTAATGTGTGTGTTCTAGTGATGTGCTTTAATATACTCACTCAGATTCGAGACGAAGTGGGAGCATCACTCAAGCAAACACTTCAATCTTTCAGATCAGATGTGAGTGATCATTGTACATGTATGTGACTTTCAAAATTGTTATTGCTGTTTCAGGAGGTGATTGAAGATGATGAGCTAGTGGGTGAGGAAAAGATAGAGGAAGAGATGGGTGACCCAAACAGTATGTTGGGTAGCCATGGAGCCCAGCTAGGGGGGGAGTCAAAACTCTTGTGCGACCAGTTTCATCTCCACTCTCCAGTTATGAAGAAGCACCAAATTGTCCTCTTGGAGGTTAGTGTGATCACTTGTCATTGACAAAACACCCAATGACAATATCTTTCGTATGTAGGACTGTATCTTTAGAATGAAAGAAACCTTCAACAAGGAATTTTCAGATGCCTTCCGTGCCAAAGAGAACGAGATAGCCCGCATTCGAGAAAAAAACATTCGCATCAGTAAAATCATTAGCCAGCTCAAACTGAACGACTCGCTGATAGAACCCAGCCTAGATATAGAAGAACAACCAGACCGCCTGCTCTCAGTTGATGACAGCGAGGTCACAGTGGAGAAGTACATTTCTCCGGAGGAACTGAAAAGAATTGAAGAGGCGGAAAAATCTGAGGAAGCACGGATATTGGCTGAGATGGGGGACAACCCACGAGATAGGGCTCTCAATATGATGATGGGGGGACGCCTTGAGGCCAATGTGGAAGAGGATCTGTTTAAGGTGATGCAATTTTTCAATGAACATGTTGGATTTACCCTTGCACTTCGTGATGGAATTCGTCTTGTACTGTATTTTTTCTCTGTTATTAGGACATGGCTAAACCAGAGCTTATGTCCAAGGACCCCACTGAGTTGACAGAGGAGGAAATCATTATTGTGAGGGAATTTCAAAAGAAGGAAGAAGCCTTCTTGGAGGAGAGGGAACGACTTAAGAAATCTCTAGAGGCTGAGTTAAACAAACTCCAAACTAGTATTGTTCAGGGCATGGAACAGTTTGATGAGAGAGTGCTCAAGCTATTTCAGCTCAAAATCCGCACGGAAATGGCTATACATCAAGAAGAGTTGAAAGTGTTGCGGCTGTCCAGGGCTCTGCTGGTCGAGTTTGAAATCACAAAAAGAGGAAGGCAGCTGAATCAAATCCTGGAAGATAAAAAAGTGGCAAAGGTACACACCCTATACTAATGTACACGACATGTACTGTGATAATTGGTTGTGGTACATGTACCAACTCTCTCACAAACTCAATGTTGACAGTCAGTCTCACATTTCTAACAGATTCAACTTAGCAGTCTTATCTCAAATGCCAAGAAGAAGGTGGAAGATTATCGAGACGAATATGAGCAACACCAGACAGAGGATAGGGAGATGGACAAAGCCTTCAAGAAAGACTTTGCCGACTGTGAGCCCTATGTCGACCAGCTTTACAAGTTGTTTCGAAAAAGGCCGAGGGGACAGAAATTGAAGCAGGTACCCAGTGAGACTGGTCTTGTGGCTGATCCCACCTCGGATAATCCGTTTGCCCTCCGACCTTCATCTGCCGCTAAGGGGGGTGGGCGTAGTGGTGGATGGGAGGAGCAGATGAGCAAGCTGGATGAAGTCAGTCATATGCCAGAGAATTTGGAGCTCTCCAGCTGGGATAGATTTGTCATCTATAGACACAAAAAGATTGAGAGTGAGCTGAAGGTAGGAACAATTTCCCAAGAGTTTACGTGAATGAGTGTTGTCTCCTCAGGTGAAGGGTGTAGCGCTGAAGCTGGCAGAAATAAACGATTTCCTACAGAAGAGACAGGCAGAGGATGAAAGTATTCAACAGGACATTCAGCAGGCTTTCAAAGAACTCAACAAGTAGGCGTTCTTTGTCTGTCTTCATATGTACATATTCAGTACTCATTGTACGTACATCGTGTTTACAGGCTTCAAGAGGATAAGATGATTTTTGATATGAATCTTGAGATTCAGTTCCTACTCAAGCAGGGTCAAGTGGAGGTGGATATGGACGGTTTTGTGCCAGATTTCACAGACAGTGTATTGGTCCATCGCAGTCGTATTGAGGAACTCAACAGTCAGATTAGGGTAATCTCTATTTATTGTACTTAACAATCAATCAGTTTTGTATTTATTATCACAGACTCTTGGCGAGTCCAAGTTGAGTAGCATGACTGAGTGTAAGGACTTCAAACGTGGTATCAACACGCTGGAATGGTATGACCTTTTAAACCTTAGGCTAAATAACCATCACTATGCTTTCGTACTGTATAGGGAACACAAGAAGATGCGTATGGAAGCTGAAGACTTAATCGAGAAGGCAAAGGACATTCAGCTGCTCCGGGTAACCAAGGATCTGCAACAGAGACTAATGGAAGAAAATGTAGCAGCAAAGGATCAGAACGAAATCGAAACTCTTGAGAATACCATTGAACTTACTCAAAAGGTAGTCACAATGATTTAGTACATACCTTTACATAATTATAGCTCACCTTCTTCTAGTTCAATTCCTCAATAACTACCGTATAGCGGGTATATTTCGAGGGTATAAACTTTCGCGGAACGACCGTTAGAAAGGTTTTTTGCGGATTTAATTTTCACGGAATAGCAGCCTTTCTGCAGCATGCATGTATGCAATATTAAATTTGTGGGTATAAATGTTCGCGGTACATGCTTAATCAGCGATTTATACCCTCGAAATATACACGCTATATGATATGTGCTATTTTGTCACAACATAATGTTTTAAAAGTGTTTTTCTATTTTGTACAGATGAATCGCAAGTCGATCCGTGGTTGTCAAAAGACTCTGCACAAGCTTCAACGGAAGGTTGATGAGCTCCACTCAACTAACACTGGACTGGACAGACAACTGCTGGAGATGGAGGTCTCAGTGGCAGAGAGACAACAGATCGAGAGATTGGCAGGTACGTAGTTGTGTGCACTATTACATGAGGTGTGTGTAAATCTAACTCTCAATCTTTGCTGTTGGGGGATACATCAATATTGGCCACTCAATGTGTAGGCAGGGCTTACAATATACGCTATATTGACAATACCCACACATCTATTCCTTTGATTACTCATCATACATACACATACCGTATAGTGAATTTGGGAGCCTAATATTTTTGGTAAAGAGGCGTATTATCACATGTGATATACTGCAAGCTTAATTTGATTCGTCAAATTGCCAAAATTAATTCGTTGCCGGTATACGGTATGTCGCACATTCTATTATTATATGTAATCTTAATTATGTAACCACCACACAGGTATTGCTCCCTCGGAGGCCAACAGAGAGCAGCGTATGCAGGACATAGTGACTAGACGGCGATTAGTGGAAGCGGCTAAAGGCCATGACCAAGAGATATCAGTCCTCAGGACTGAGCTGGAGAGACAGAGGATGCGAACATTCCCTGCCCTTGTGCAAGTAGACTGAATGAACTATTGAACATAATTATCTAGATTTAGCTCTTCTGACTTATATAATTACAGTCTCATAGAGCATTTTCTTTATGTATACTGTTATAGTTATATTATACATACACGTACATGCACTTGCTGTCTGTTGTTATAATTATTTGAAATAAAGAAATTGAGTGCAAAATTAATGTTGATTTCAAGTATAACGTAATTAAAACAAAAGTGATTAAAAATCCTCTAAAAATAATAATTGTTCAATTCAAGACAGGCAATAGTGTATAAGCTAAAAATGAATTGCATAATTTCTACAGATAGTCATCGAAGTAGTTATCTGGGTCAGTCTCCACCTTGTCCATCCACTCGCTCTGCATCTTGATCCAATCGTGCCACTTGTCTCTCCTCCCTGGATCAATTGGAGGTCCCAACTCAGCCAACTTGGCATATGAACGTGCCACATTCCTCTCCTTCTCTGACACATCAGCCTCCACCTCCATCTCATCATCGGACCTGGTTAGTGGGACATCCCCTGGTCGGAGGAAGCTACTCTGTAGACTGGGGAGGACCAGGCTAGTTGTTAGCATGTCTCCTTCGTCTTCAGAGTCGGCTGAGAGTGGCTGATCTATCCACTCGTCTTCAGGGACGTTGAGGGAGGGAGGGTCCCACATGACTGTGTGTGCGTGCATGCGTGTGTGTGTGTTTGGGAAATTGGAAATAAAAATAAATGTGAGTGTGTACATTCGTTAATTTTTATGTATCTATGTATCTAGAACTCTAGACTCTCTTGTAAGGTTGGAATAGGACATTATAAGATTTCTATAACCAGTGATACTAATTGGAATGGGATAAACAACAGTAAACACTCTTCCGTTAGCTAATCTGACTGTTACTGACAACCCGTATCACGTGAGATATTTGCTGCGTCAGGAAAGAAGCCAAGAGCCATTGTCAAGTGAGAATACATAAGAATGAATTGCACACCCAAAAAAGGTAAGCTCACTATTTGTTGTTGATAGATACAGTGTAGCCGATATCCGGCTATATAATATCTTGTCATGATCTCAAAAGCTTAACACAATCTTAGATAGAGTTCATTTATTAGGTTTCAGTGATCTAAGACGGATAATTTTGTTTACACCAAAGAATTAGCCTATAAGACTTCCTTTTCTAGATGCTAATTTGGTTAAGAGCCCACTTAATTATACTAGCAAGTGTGCCGTTTGTTTTTCAGGAGAGAAGAAGCTAAGTGGATCATCGGTCCAGGTGGAGGGAAAGGAAACGAGTCGGGAGGAAACAAACAGAAGTCGTGACAAGTCCTGTTTTGTGACGCACAAGCAACTATACACCATGGACCAGACGAGGGAGACGGGGCAAGAGCAGCCACAAGCCAGCTGGTGCCGTATTCTTTAGTGGTTGCAGGAACTTACACTTACACCATACTTGTGTTGTTGTTTTACTTGTGCTGAGTTGCTAAAATGTGCTATGGAATGCCAACATCACAACTTTTGTTACAGGGAGCCATTCCATTAGTAGCCAGGCTAGTATGTACTGTACGTACTACTGTTAGTAACAGTACAAGGGGAAGTACTGAAACTGATCTCTCGAACCAGATCTGCCGGGGGGCCTTGGTCTCTGACTCAAACAGGCTGTTATTAATTTAAACAGGAAGATGACCACCCTCCAGTTCATAGAATACATCTTATTAGATTAAGGCTGGTGTGAGCAAATAGGTACATGTAGGTTAACATAGACTCGCAAGTCGTCACTGTTGTATGGCGAACGGTAGACTGGTCAAACTCTGTGTAGAGACTCGTGTAACGTTTGCCACGATATTTGTGGCAACTCAAGTGGCTAGACCGCATGCGGTTTGGGGGATCTAGTAGCTGATCGATACATGGAATGGAAACCTCAAGTCCTCTAGCATCTTGGTTTAACAATTAGGCTGCAGGCATTAGTCAAAATAAATAGATATCAGTGTGTGTATGTGTGTATAAGGTGTGATAGGTGGTGTGGACAGTAAGTGTTTAGACATATATACTGTACATGTCCGCACAGGAAGTTAAATGTCCACAGATATTTGTGACCATTTTACATGAAGTACTAACCCACCTCTTAGCTATCAACACTGTGTAGTAAACACATTTCTACATGTACATGTATGTACCATAATAATTATACAGGATCGCCAAATTTAAAACCGCCAAATTACAGCGTTTTGGTGGAAGCAACGTCGCCAGACGTAAAAAACGACAGACAAGTTAGTTCAAATAGTTCATTCGCCAAATACCCGCTAACTTTTCCAGTTACACGGTATATACAATGTACCACTCCAACACTATCTCACCAGTTTCCTTGTTCTCAATTTGTCTTGGAAGTTGAGCAACCTACACAATTTACAAAATCGGAACAGCCCTTATTCAAATAACTCTTGGCCTACCGTTTGCCTTCTGTGCTTTTCCTGTTTGATAATGACCGGCTTCACGAATCGTTGCATCCACTTGAAGATGCAGTCCTCAGCCACGTCAAACTGCACACTCTGTTCCAACTCTTCCCTGACGTACAACTCGTGTGGTACCAACCTCTTACTAATGTCTTCTACACGATACGCTACCATCCTGCAAGGTCAAACAAAGAGAAGTGTACATGTACTAGAGGTACACAAGTTGAGAGTATAAGAACATGTTCAGAACACAGTGCATATTGCTTTGTTTATGGCAAATGACAAAAGTTGGTTAGGGTAAACACGTAATTCATGATTCATATTCCAGTCAAGATTGTAAGTGGCTTACTTAAGAACATTTTGGAAAGAGTGATGCTCTTTATTTGGCTCCACTTCCTGTTGTAGACCACTCCCCCCAGTCTCCTCTGCCTTGGCCCCGTGCTGACGATGGTCCCTTCGTAACTCCTCTGCCATTTCCCTGAGAAGAAGGGAGTCACTGAGCACACCACTTCCTTGTCGCTCCTGTGTGTGTGATTTATTTAGGGGGGGGGGGCACTGCACAAAGGCCTACAATATGCATCTTTAATAAATACACGAGCAGCCCATTTTGGAAAAATCACTAACCTAAATACGTTATTATCATTAGTGGACCTAAGATCTTGGGCAACAAAGCTACAAATCAACGTAGGACCAAAGAAATGTACATGGCCTTGATGATGAGAGGTGATTCGAATCAAAAGTATACGTATGCACGCTCTTGCTAACCTTGACTCCATTCTCGTTGATTTTGTAAGTGTAGAACACTTTTATCCTGAGCATTCTTAGGAAGAGTTTGACTGTCAGACTGGAGATCTTCCCAGTGGCCTTCTTGTCAAAGTAGAACCAGTTCTGCTTAAAATCTTTTACTGCACTTCGATTCAGCTCTGTGTCATCGTCCTCGTAGAAGATAGAGAAGTTTTCCAGCAAAACAGCTGCAGTGTGTGAACGTGGGTGCATGTCGTATCAACACTATACAATCACAGTTGCCGAAATAGCTCAGTTGGGAGAGCGTTAGACTGAAGATCTAAAGGTCCCTGGTTCGATCCCGGGTTTCGGCAGATTTTTTGCTCAATCAATATTTTTTCTAAATAAACTGAACTCACCGATAATTACATTGATGAGGAAAAAGGAGACAAGGATGTAGAATGATATGAACCATAACACAGCCACAGCCACGTTACCGCAGTTACCAAGCGAATCAGAGCAATATGGCTCACCAACCTACGGGTGAAAGTGGTTTATTTCGAGTGCATAGTATTTATACAGTAACCCCCAAATACGTACACAAATCCTATATATACATAATACACAGCCCCTGGGACACAATCCCCAATAACACACCATTGTATCCCAGAATATCTGATACCAGTCCTCGCCCGTCATGATTCGTATGACAAGGTGAATCGACACAAAAATCCCGTTGAAGTTGACCAAGCTGTAGTCCAGGGCCTCACCAGATCGAATATTGCCAAAGAACAATGTTCCCACAAAGGAGTACAAAGCCATGGTCATGGCCAGTACAAATAATAGACGCAAGCTTCGGTAGATAGTTTTCACTACAGTCTCCATAAGATTCTGGAACACACGCTGCATGGGGTAGGGAATATAGACGTACTTGTATAAAATTACGAGTCATTCAAGTTTGGGTCATAGAGGAGACAATAGCAATTATTAATGGTGGGCAGTGTGTAGAGTGCTTACAGAACTCACATATTTCATGAGAATGGTAAATAACCTGAGCACTGATATGGAGAGAGCCATGTCTGTCACGTATTGTAGATCCTGTATATAGTACACAGGGAGCAGCTTCTCAATGGGTGTACTATACTTCACAAAAGGCACAAAGTACATGTAGTAATTTGGACTCACTAGATTTTGTCTATTGCCTGGAGTCATGTAGTAGCTTGCCATGGCAATAAAGGCGACGCTGAGCACACACAGCAAAAAGTCGTACACATTTCTAAAACTGTTGAAGTAGTTGGGTCCGAAAGCAATCAGCTTCAACACCAGCTGTAACAAGAGCACACAATTAATATTATTATTAATTTCAGCACGAAGGTCCAAACAATTAAACAGCTGAAAGTGTACTAATCTGACAATAAATAAGGGCTTACCTCAATTATGAAGAGGACTGAAAAGCCTATGGACACGTAGATGAGTGCCATGGTGCTGGTAGTCAGTTCATCGATAGTAGTCCACTGGAGGGAGGGGTTAGACGCAGTATGTCATATGATCACTATTCACCACACCCACTTACCGGGACCCAGAACACGGCTGAGCTGAAGAGGACAGCAAAGGCAGCAAAATTACGATAGCCAAGGTAGGAGAAGACTCGATACAGGGCTTTTCTCACTGAGCTGTGACCTGCATTGTAAGAGCATGATTGTAAATTAAGTACATCCTCTATTGAGATCAGATCCGTGTATACATATACACGTTACCTCACAAAGGCAGAAGGAATACTTGCTGCTTAGGCAAATGGACTGGCCTAGAAATACGAAAATGCTGAAAAGAGGAGCTGTAAAGTTCTACAACAAATGAAAAAAAGGAGGAATGAGGGGAATGAGGCTATACTAGGCTACACACAGTCAGAGATGTGCCCACACTGGTCGGTGGTGGTTGGTACTAACCACCTGTATACAAAAAGAACCACCTCTTGGGACCTAGTTTACTGTGTGCTGAGATTAAGGCCACCACTTCGACAATTCTGGGCATATCATCATCACAGTATAATAGCGATAATGTGCCTGACAACGTACGTGGCACTGGTGGTTTCTTGATGGGTCGAGTGAGGGAGATCCTCTCAACGAGGTCGAACCAGCGTTTCTGGGACACAGTGAGGAGGGCAGAGTGGTTGGGTTTGTGCTCGTTGTAGTTGTTGACGACGATACCCACAAACAGCTGCAGAACTATGTTGACTCCAATGAACACAAACAGGTGGATGTAGATGGACATGATCTGTAGAAAAAAACATATGTCTACTACAGTGTACACAGTAGGACCACCATAGGCTCTGTACACTATTCTATATACATTTGAGGTCAACTTTTGCTTTTTGCACGTAGAGGTGAAAGGGTTTATTATAGAGAGTGATCACAAAAGACACGTACGTACATACATACACACACTTACCCAGGAATTTAGAGGTCGTGTACTGAATGGCTCTGAGTCAAACAAGTTTCGGACCTGTGGCCACCCCTCTGTCGTGAGCACCTGGAACAGGGTCAACAGAGCTACTCCAATGTTGTCAAATCGAAAGTCTCTACGATGGTCGTACCTGGGGTGTATGAGTACAATGGGTAATGAGGGAACGGTAAAAAAGCTACAACTGAGCAACTGAGCTGTGTAAATAATGTACATATAAAAATATTATGAGCCAGAGGTGAACTAGTTGTACAGTATGCTGTATATAACACAAATGCGGCCACATAAATTATGGTGTGTAAATCTTGCATGAACTGTCTGTTGCACTCACCAGACTCTCGGTACAAACATGGAGGTGGCTATATCATCAGTGGGTATAAGCTCGTGGGGGGATATGTCAATGAAAATCTCAAACTCCCCCACACAATCCTCCATGTTGATCATGTTGGGGTCGTTACAGAACTTCTGGGGACTGTTCTCTCCTGCAAACAGTTGTACTCCGAGACTAGCAAACAGGAACAAAAAGAGGAGGAACAAAAACAGAGCCAAGACGAAAGATCTCCATCCTTCTATGATGTCAAGGACCACTCTACGCATGCTCGGGATCAAGCTGATCATTCGAATAGGACGAAAGGCTCGAATCGTCAGCAAGGCTCTGTATTCAAGAAGAAAGACACAACAACGATGGAGACTGACCGACACAATTAAGAAACAATGAGCACATTAATAGTGGCATATTGTAATACAGAGCAGAATGCATGCTTTAGTTTAATTTCCCAATCCAAAACTATCGGACTTGATACGTAAGGGCAGCCAGTCATACATGTACTGTACTGTCAGTAGTGCAAACTACTGTAGTAGGAAGATATTTTATGTGTCGTACTTGAACTCTTCATCACTTGTAGCGATACTCTGACTTACCACACCCACAATTTTTTTTTACACGTGAAATGTACTGTAGACACTACTAATGCTGTGTGTGCATACTTTACTCCTATGATTGTGTAACTCACTGCATGTATGGTAACACAAGTGCTGGGCTGAAGGTCACCTCAAACGAAATCATACACCCACAGGCAACAAGGTAGACAATCATGACGATGAGGGTAGCCAACATGATAAGCCAGTCCAGCCATCCCCAGAGACAGCGCAGGGCACCATTCGGGTTGAGCAGGACACCGTTCACAATGATCTGGAGTGTAAGGGAGAGCATGTAGGTGATTATGTTGTACATCTTGAAAGTACGGATTCATAGGAGACTACAACAAAGAATGCCAAACTGTACTATGTACTGCATGAGTAGAAGAACACACTGTCAATAAGTGAAGGCCTATAAAATTAATGCCTGAGGATAATTATAAATACATGATTGTATACTCTGGTGTACATGGTAAATTGAGGGCAGGAGAGGCCACACACATGCAGAGAGGCCACACACATGCAGAGAGGCCAGACACATGTACATGCAGAGGGGCCTACCTTGAGTACAAGCTCAGTGAGAGTGGCTAGAACAAACACAAGGTCGCTCATCCATATGTAAGACGGATTTGGAGTAGTATCTTCGTGAGTCCAGAGCTCCCACGCTTGAACAAAAAGAGTGGCCAATGTTAGCAGATCTATGCACCAGTAGAACACAGGTGCACTGCTCACTACATATCTGATGTGTGTGTGTGTGTGGGGGGGGGGGGGTGGTGGTCTATAGCAAATACACAACCTTTGTATCAGCTGAGACCATAAGCTTTTGAGTTTAGTTGTGCAATGAAAATACATGCATACATGTGCACACGTGGTCTACCTTATGAAGTAGGCGAAATAGCTCCACCATTTCCCGGGAATTTGGCGCCAATTCGAGGCTGGATTATTGGTGGGGTTGGACTTGGGGAGGGAGACACGATACGTGATGATCTTCTTACATACTCTCCTCAACTTGTGCTCCGGGGGCAGACAGAACAGGGCACTGTCGAAGAGACGATACTTCTCTCGATATTCATCATACTCACTCTGTCCCTGTCTGTGAGAGGGAGATGTGTACAACGTAAAATCAACTGCTAAGAGCTATAATTAAGAGCCAGTGTGAAGGGTATGGAATTACTGGTATGCACGATTAATTACAATACATTGTACAAAGGTGTACCTTTCCTTACAACGGTTAAGGAATGGGTTGCAACCCACTCAAAGATCATATGCATGTATAGACATATTTTATATTCCTCTATACACTACCTACATGTACTGTAAAAGAGGTTCAAACTCACAAAGTAGAGTCGACCTGTCCCCCCACTCCACCCACAGTGCTCCTCCCACTCACGCCTTGACCACGCCTACTTCCTTCGACAGCCTGGCTGTGTTCTCGGAATGCTTTAATGTAGTTGAGTATCCCCTGTATCCCGTAATACCATCCGTGATGACTGGACACACTGGACTGGAGCAAATGGCTCTTGTCCTCCGTGAGTAGATCAATATCAGAGAGAACAGAGCTCTGACGTTCAGCTGAAAAGTCGGACACAAGATGTGCCGGTTCAGATTCATTATCATAAGACACAGGGAAATCAGTCGCCTCTCCCACATTGTAAAAGTTCCTTACGTCTGCTTCAGTTAAGTTAGGCACATCGATTGAGGAAATTTTAGGGCCTGAGATTTTCTTTTGCCCAAACTGTTTGAAGAGTTTAAGATCACGAGGCACTTTCTCAACCTTTTGTTTCTTAAGATCCTCTTCGAGTTTCTGCCTCTTTGTGTCGTCATCATACTCCAAATTATCGAGAATGGCGGCCACAAAAATGTTGAGGAGGATGAGTGAGCCGAGGAGGTGGAGTCCGATAAAGGCAGCGTTAATGAGGACCCACGAGCCGGTACGATGACACATGACCTCTCCCATCAACTCCGTCCATCCTTCCTGCATTACCAGCTGGAACATGGACTGGAAACCCTGCGAGCGAGCGTGTGTGTGTGTGTGTGTGAGGGGTGGCAAAATTTGTGATTTAGTTTTACTCCCGGGGCATACTTCCATTTACTGTAGACAAATTATTCTTTGTCAATTAAGTAGAAGCCTACAAAAATTGTAGTGCAATGACTGCAGACTTACAGTAAAGAAGTCACTGAACTGTCCAGCACCAGTTCTCTCACAGCCAGGCTCCACAGGAAGGTAGCCAAACACCTGCACAGCCACTACAGAGAACACCCCTAGTAACACCAGCACCGCCACTGTGACCATGATCAGTCGAGACCCGTTGCCAAACACACGCTTAAAGAACTGGTTGATGAGCGGGAGACGAAGCACTCTAGGACCACGGGCAGCCTGGGGGGTGGAGTGGATGGGTGTGGCGAGTGGAGTGGGTGGGTGGGTGTGGTAAGCATTCATCTACAACTCTCTCTACAGGCTAACAAAAATTAACATCAGTACATATGACATGAATCGACATCCTTATCTAAAACAAGATCCCTCTTATAAGAACACTAGTTAATTATGAGCTCTTGTAGGCACTCCACCACCCAACGAACCTGAGAGACTGCAAGAACGTTTACACCAGAGACCATATTGGTTCTGTAAAGTCCAGCTGACACTAGACTCGTCACGGCGACGATCATAAGGTACCAAAAATATTTGCTCTCAAAGAACAATCGTGGCTGCTTGTAAAACAGATGAACCACCAGTACACCGCCAATCTCTAGGAAGAAGATAATGCTGACAGCAATCTGGGGTGGAGGGGTGGGTGGAGTTATTTGTGTTATATGCACTTGTAGGAGATCCTACACACAATTATACCACAATCATGCTTTTTTCGAGAACGGAAAATTTCGATCCAAAGAAGTCACTGATCTAACAACATCATTAGATAGGTCTTTAAAAAGACTAGAAATTGTTCAATGGATAATCCTAACTCAAATTATGAGCACTCCAATGTTAGCTATCAAAACAGGCTCACAAAGCCCAGATATTCACACTTTAAACACAATGACTACAGTTTTATATACGTTTACACTATACCTGCCAGTAGTCTAGTATTTCTCCCCATACTGACGACATGTTACTGCTCTTAGAGGCAAAGACGATGGCGTCCACAATGACCAGGAAAATGAAAGCGGTCTCAATGCCCACCCACCCACGCCACCACGAGTAGTAGTACTTGTTGAATTTTCTGCAGAACAAAGAACTTGTACATACTGTTTCAATTTGCCTATTGAGTTAGCTAGCAATTGCAGAAACCAATTATATGCTTATGTACAGTATGTAACTTGTGCATTGGGGGTACAGCTTATTTACAGCTATATAATACAACAAAGGATATACACCTACCCTGAGAAAGGCCAACTGCTGTATAAACGGCCAGGGACCTAGGTCCCAAATGAACAGTTTGTTTTGTGTACAAAACAATCCCTCAACAAAAAGGCCACTTCTGTATTTGTATCTCAACTGTGTCCATTGTTACGCCACCGTATAATCTGGCTAATAAGCGTACATCAACTAATAGGCGCATACTGGTTAGCAGACCAAGAGCCTTGATAGAAGGTGCATGGTTCTCTGCCCAACAGCTGGTCTCCACACTTCTATATAGCTCTTTCACTACCTACTGCTGTCAGATATGACTATAGACTTCTTGCAGACAAACGATCGAGCTAGGTATGGAGATTTGCTTCATTGAAAAGTCATGGGCGTGGTTAATCTCTATAAGCGCATCTGGATAATAGGCGCATAGAGACCTGCTCTTTCCCTATAGGCGCATGCGCTTACTAACCAGATTATACAGTATGTTGATAGTGCTCAGTACATACGGTGCATGTACCTCTGGAAGGCATTAGAGGACTCCTTCTTGATGAGGGTGAGGTGGAGTTCGTTGCCCTGGCCCAGAGGGTCAGAGAGAACGATGGCTGGTTTGTCTGTGACTGGTTTGGTAGAGTCAGAGGAGGACTCCACACGGAGGTCAGCAAATGATTCAATGATCACCACCAAAAAAATGCTTTGCTGTGTGTGTGGGAAAGGAGTACATGAAGCCAATGTACAAGTACTTTGTCTTCCTAGTCCTAATTCATGAGGGGAAGAGAGTCTATAGGGCAACTCGTGATTAACGAGATTGAGATATAAACGGTCCTTCTTTTGAGTGTGGATGCACTCCTCTGAGGAAAAGCCATACAGAAAGTACAAACAAAAGGCCAGAAACCTCTCATTGCTCACCTGGATGAAGATGACGAGGAAGGAGAAGAGGAGGCTATAAAAGATAAAAATGGAGAACTGTGTTCGCGGGGCGCCACTAGCAGCGTTGTACCACATGAAGATCCATAGCTCCCAGCTGGACGCCTCGTACACTCCAAACATGGCATCCACTGGAGAGATGGAATTATGTACATGTAAGAACTAAGCGATGAATTACAAGGCTTTGGCACTAGATACAGCGTGCTGTATACCGTATAGCAGGTAATTTCGTGGGGTAAAAAAAACAGCGGTGATTTTTGTGAGTAAAAAATTTCGCTTGCTGCATTGCATACGTTCCAGTACCACCTACGTTTTCGTGGTAAATTTTGATCGAGGGCAGCTTACCGACGAAAATAACGAATTTTTACCCACAAAAGTACCTGCTATACGGTAGTGACTTTTCTGAAAACGGCAGCTACCTTTATCACCGGTAACTTGAGTTGATGGGAGTACATGTATAGTTATTACATGCATAATTATATTTTAATTATTGTTGTAATACGGACATCTCAGTGATGATGACTCACGTATAGTCCTGAACTGTCCGAGGTAGACTGTGTTTCTCTTGTTAATGTCTAGAGCTTTACCCTTGCCTTGGCAGTCGAAACTGTCACCATTCTCATTAGCAAAACAGGTCCTCTCTCGAGGCATTAAGTCACTTTCAGTTATCACACAGTGAGTCACAGGAATAGCTAGACTAAAGCTGTAAGGGAAGGCAATAACCCTAACAACACAGGGGGTTACTAACACAACAACAACAACAACCAGGGGGTTACTAACACAACAACAACGCAGGGGGTTACTAACACAACAACAACAACAACCAGGGGGGTTCACAACAACAACACAGGGGGTTACTAACACAACAACAACGCAGGGGGTTACTAACACAACAACAACAACAACACAGGGGGTTACTAACACAACAACAAAAACAACCAGGGGGTTACTAACACAACAACAACGCAGGGGGTTACTAACACAACAACAACACATACCGTATAGCGCGAAATTTTCGAGGCACTTATATTTCGTGGATTGGCCTCTAAAAGCATTTCGTTGCACAATGTTCGCGGAATGACTGTTTACCGGAAGCCACGCCTTTAAATCTTTGCACGTTACAGCAGGTAATTCTAATTAAAAAACAATTTTCGTGGTGTGGACTTAATTTTCGTGTAGGATTGCTAACCCACGAAATCCGCGAAAATTAAGCCCCTCGAAAATTTCGCGCTATACGGTAATCATTTGAAATGTGGCATACACTTACTTGTTGGAGTCGTTATGCATACACTTTGTGTCAAGGCCACCGATCCACTGCACTCCAACCAGAGCAAACACATAGATGAAGAATAGGTAGAACAGAGTCACCACTAAAAGCTGGTAAAACCTGATGAAATCACAAATCACAATGCATGAGGCTATACAACGTACATATAATATATTATTAGTTTACCGCTTTTTGTTTTTCTTAAGGTTGTTTAGAGCCTTCCTGTAAGCGAGAGCAGTTTTAAATCATCAAAGCAGGAAATGGTTGAAATTTGACTATACTGAACATACACAGACAGCACTCACTGAATATTGTCGAGGATATCTCTGAAGTCGGATGATTTGATGAGGGCCAGATACCTCAGAAGCTTCACCGCTGTGAACAAGGAGAGCATTCTGAACGGCAGACCCCAGTAGTAAGCCCAGTGGATCTGGGGGTCAGCTCGATTGGTCGCCACAATGTATGTACGATACACCTGCAATAGATACACATCCACATGTGTGTACTAAACCAGCAGTGTATACACATCTAAACACTGCACATTGACATAAATGCATACGTAATAAACCAGTACAGTGGCGTAGGGAGTGGGGTGGCTCCAGGGGCTGGAGCCACCCCTTGTTGGAGAGCAATGTTTAGCTTGAACTGATGAGCTAGCTTAGCTACAGCATGCTGGCTGCAGCCAGCTAGCTGTAAATTACGTGATTCAATGATGGGCTAGGTTTCAAAAGTCTAAAGTGCAAAGTGATAGATCTACCACAGAGATAATGATCGATCTATGAGCCTAGTCTCGAATTCCAGCCTCTTTGTCTTTGCAAGAAAACGAAGTTGGGGAGGGCGTGGCCAGACTACTATGAACCCCCCTGCAAAAAATCTTCCTACGCCACTGCAGTAGTGCATGCATTGATATAAAACCATAGTTTTGTCAATAGTAGCTGTTTACAGTAGCTTACCCCAATGCCCACTGAGTACCACAGAGCCAGTGTGATAATGATCAGGTTGATCAATCTCAAAACAGATCCATAGCTCTCATCCTGTATTGGGGAGTTGTCTGGGCCAAACCGAATCTCAGGGACTTCCAGGGACTGTGCATGTGAGAGAGAGGGAGTGTATGTGCACTGTAGTGTCTGTGTGGGTCTGATTGTAGTTTACCTTTCGGCTCTTGGTACGTCGGAGATATATAAGATACTCAATTCTAGCCAGAGTTTGGAGGGTGTAGAACACAGCAAGGAGAAAATCCACCACCGTGATGATAGAGTACTGTATGAACACGTTGTTGCAGCTTTTTAAACCATCAAATTCATTGTGGCTGAGGTTTCCCCCGGGACTTGAGCCTAGTGGCAGAGAGGGTGTACCAGGAAGGTCCTTTGGACAGATGAAAAAAGGGGCTGAGAACACTAGGGAGAGAATGTTAAAGATGGCACAAAATCGAAACAATAGACGTATAGTCTTGGATTCCACTTGTATACGGCAAAAAAAGCACCAGTTTCTTGATTGCTTCTCTCCAGCCTGATCAGTCTGAATCAAGGCACCCTCTGCCTTGGATGACTCATCATCACTTTGATGATCATCATTATCTTGGATGTCAAACTTTGTGTGTCGCTGTGGTTTTGGACTAGCCTTTGGACTGGGATCTTCACTATCGAGACATACATCTTCTGAGTTCGCTCTACTTGTCCTCTGTCGGCGAGTAGCCAAAGCTCTTTTAAGAGTGTTTTGATTAGAAGCCATTTTCTAATCTCTCAGGCCAGGAGTGGTAATGATCATTGATCTTTATAAAAATGTTTGGTAAAGAGCGTATAATTACAGGCTGGTAATGATCATTGATCTATAAAACTAATATTAAAGATGTTTGGTGTATTTCGAGGGTAGTTTTCAAGAGTTATAGAAAATAATTATTAGTAACCATAAATCATGCACACACAAAAACAAAAAGGAGATTAAAACATGAGCTGTTCGAGATGTGTTTGTCACTTGGCGTATGATTTCAGTGTACCCACCACGTCCTTCATAGAGTGATAGATGATGTTTCGAGTCTAGGAGAGTGGAATACACTTAATAAATTAAGCAACACAAACATGGCAGATGCTTACCTGTAGCTTGTCTTCTCTGTTGACATGCTTCTCTGAGAGTTGTCTAAATTCTTCAGTCAACGTGAGACACTCGCCAATTTGCTGAAGGTAAGTATTATAATTTATGTACATATATATAATTATAGTTACTATATCCTGTAGCTTACCTCAGGAGAAACAAAGTCAAGCGCAACCTTTATACAGTCCCTTAGATTTCGAACCTAGAAAGGATGGATCAATAGGTCGACACTTGAAACGAATACAGTACACTAACATGTGTACATGTATACAAGATAGAACTAAACATACTTGATGAGGAGCTCCGGCCGGTATGAAAATAGCGTCCCCTGGACACTGGGCAATCGACCAGCCTCTCACACCATGCTCTCGATACAGCCGCTCTCGGAGGTCAGAGTCCAAGTACATGAGTTGGTCGTGAATGGGGTCAGTGTTGGGCGGTACATGCACACCTCTCTCCTCGTTGACCTGTAGGGGAGGGGAGGTTATAACAATCTGTCAATGTTGAGCTGCTTACGTACCTTTCTGAGGAAGGTCCGCAGTTTGTCAGCTTCAGCTGCATGGTAGATATGCCAGATAGCACCCTGTGGTGCACAGTGTGTGAAAAGCTGTTCGGTTCTATCCACTTATAGAGAGTCACTCACCACTTCTGCTCCAGTCTCGCTGAGTCTCTTGGCAGTCTCGGGACAGCACTCATTGGCCATCACATCAGACACCAACTTCCTTGTTTGGTTCTCCAGTGATGACGGCACACTGCTGTACACCTACATGTACGTACACACCAAGGGGTGACTTGACTAGCTCTTAATTTAGGAGGGAGGCTATAACAAACGTACCATCACATTAACTGCTGATGCAATGTCTAGGTGGAGGTTGGTAGTACCAAGAGTAGCATTCACTGCAGAACCTATCGAAACAAACACATACAGTTGTACATAATTTTAGTAATTCTATTCAACTCCCTCTTACCATAAGCACAGTACAACTTGGGCCCCAGGTCAGGCTTCACAAAGAAACTGGGCAGACTGGAAGCCATGTTGAACTTTCCTTCTCTCCTGGTGTACTCCTGAAGTGGTAGGGCATTCATCAAGTCTTGGTATCTGTTGGGTAGCTTCTCTCCAAAGTCATCACATGTCGGCCAGTCTTTGAGTTTGAGTAGCCGTGCCTCGTTACTGACAGGGTCAACCAGTCTCACTGTAGGTACGTGTAGGTAGGGGGGAAGCAGTCGATTAGTCTAAGCATGTATACGTTGGTGGGTGTATTATGTCCCAGGTGTGTGCACCCCAACTCACAGCTTGCTTTGGAGAAGCCTGACCAGAACACTCTACTGGGCAGTTGCTGCAACAACAGGCCATTCCTACAGTCCACAAGGTCAGCTAACTCCTCGCCTGAAGAAAAAGTAGAGTTTTTGAAAGATGTGGTTCAAGTTAGTTTGAAAGATTTGATTCAAGTACAGGAATGGATGAGACAGAAATATACACTCACCGAAGTCTCTCTCAAAAGATTGTGGAGTCCAGAGATCTTGAGACAATGTGGCGTCCACTCCAGACACCATCACCACCTGTCCTTCACTCCAGGCCTCTTGAAATGCAATCAAGTTGTCCGGATGGGTGGGGTCTTGTAAACAAAGGAGACGACCATTACATAGCCAAGTGTGGGTGGCTGTCACTATGTGAGGGTGGTGGGGTATGTGGAGATTGTGTGGGTAGGGGAGGGAGCGGGAGTGTGTGAAGCTGTTGGAGAGATCAGAGGAGGTGGGGTCACTGGAGACAAGCTGTGGAGGTAGCTGTGTGTTTACGTGTGTGTGTGTGTGTGTGTGTTTGCGTGCGTGCGTGTGTGTGTGTGTGTGTGTGTGTGTGTTTGCGTGCGTGTGTGTGTGTGTGTGTGTGTGCGTGTGTGTGTGTGTGCGTGTGTGTGTGTGTGCGTGCGTGTGTGTGTGTGCGTGTGTGTGTGTGTGTGCGTGCGTGTGTGTGTGTGTGTGCGTGTGTGTGTGTGTGTGTGCGTGCGTGTGTGTGTGTGTGTGTGTGCGCGTGTGTGTGTGTGTGTGAACATGTACAGTTACATGTTCACGTACATAATAATGTTGTGTTTAACGTACCTTTAGCAATGTGGACTTGAGGTGGAGAGAGGGAATCTTTGACTTCTTGTTAGACTCGTTCTTGAACTTGGACTGTGGTTCCTGTGCAGCCAAACTGTTGACTAACTTTAGTAGAAGAGGGGAAGTTTTAACCTGTTTGTGTGTGTGGTATGCACATGAAGTTCGGCCCAGGTTTGATACCATAGTATAATCGAGCGGTAGAGCAGTATTATACTAACCTGTACATTTTGCGAATCACACAACCAAAGCGCTTGCACTAAAACTTCAGCCAGAACTGGAGAAATGGAATTGTAAGCATGGAGTCTTTAGCATAATAGTGTGTAATAATTTATTGTGAATTTAACAGTTGCCAATAGATAACAATAATTATAAGAGACACCCACTGACCATTTGCTGGTATGATCTGTGCCAGGATGAGTCCTCTCTCATTATGAGCAGCTGCAGTTGCTACACAGTTTGGCCAGCACTGGGAGCCAGCTGTAACCACACAAGATATTCCACTTGTCAAATCAAAAACATCAAAAACATTTTTCACACACACCTTAATTAACTACAGCCATTTAAATTAACGTACAAGCACTTGTATTGATGTACGTACATGGACAAAAGTCATGTAATTTTACCATTATATAAAAATTGGATCAAAAAACGTTTGCTGCACACCTTAATTACATACAGTCAATTAAACATACAAGCATTTGTAATGACTGTACATGGAATCTGACCACTATAAAGAGCATAGGGAGACGCTACATTAATTGAACACCACACACCCGGCCACCACCATTGACTGACCTTCTCCTGGCTCCATAGCTAACTGGTAGCAGGGTGGACATATACAGAACCCACAGTGTGGACACACCCAGTGGAAGTTGAATAGGGAGGTGGCACACGTGTCACACAACTCTCGTATCCCCCGTACAGGTCTCCTCCACACAGGGATCAGCGTGCCTGTGTGTGTGTGTGTGTGGGTGTGGGGGGGGGGGGGATGAATTAAAGCGATACTAGCTATCTTTATT
This sequence comes from Halichondria panicea, assembly GCF_963675165.1. Lineage (NCBI taxonomy): Eukaryota > Metazoa > Porifera > Demospongiae > Suberitida > Halichondriidae > Halichondria > Halichondria panicea. The sequence continues at coordinate 1,498,991 of NC_087378.1, forward strand.
CTATATAAAAAATTATGAAAGTAGGCACTTGTTACAAAAGATGATGTTCAGTTGTCCTCACCTTCCATGTCTGGTATGGATCTAGCTTGCTCTGTGGCTATAGAGATAAAGTGCTCGGTGATAGAACGTAACAGGAAGAGAGCCGTTGCTTCATCCATGCTGGAGAAACCTGCATACAGTGAAATCACAATTAACCAACACATACCACATACATGTACACAAACACTGTTGTGTTGGTTGAAGTAGTAGTCTCACATACCTGCTTTCAATGGAGTCCATGGGACGAGGTCCTCTGCATTGACATCAGTGTAGTCGGCAAACCCCTTCACAGTGACCAGAGGCTGACTGTTATCAGCAATTAACAATCTATAAACAGACACAAAACCAGACTCACATCATTAGCGGCCACAATCACACGGCGTTAGTAATTGTTGCTAATCAAATTACCTTTCTACACCTGTTAAGTATACTAGCTGCCTCTTACTTTCTGAACTCGAGGAACCTGCAGTAGCGAGAGAGCGGGAGTTCCCCCTCTGAGTTACCACAGTCAAGGCATTTGGACACTCCGGCGAAAGCACGACAGAATCCATTCTGAATGGAGGGAGTTTGGGATAGTGGGATAGAATGGGAGAGAGTGGGGGATACAAGGGAAACGCACACACCACACTAGCTTGTGTTGATACTGTAAACTGCAATAGAAAATGTGACACCAACCTGCAGTAGGATGGTCCCATTCGGGTACTTTCTCATGTCCACATTCACAAACACTGGTTTGCCGGTGATGGCCTTGACAATGTTTTTCTTGCCTGAGCCAGGTTTACGGCCTCTCTTGACGGGAGTGAGGATCCTCTCAGCACGAGACTGCTCCACCTCTGTCATGTGACAATTACATGATCAGCACAGATGAACGTAGTAAGCACAACACACACACGCACACACACACGCACACACACACACACACGCACACACACACACACGCACACAAACGCACACACACATACCTTCTTTAGTCCGTCTTTTGCTGCGTTTCATGAGCCCAAGTTCTCGTAGCTCCTTCCTCCGCTGTTTCTCTTCTTCAGTTAGTCTGGGCCGCCCTCGAGGATTCTTCTTATCAGAGCTGTCCCTCTGACGAGAGAGGAACATAGGCACGTAATATAAAGTACACAATGTATACACTGACTGCATGTACATCACACAAAGTATGCATAGTTGCACAAGACTTAATTTATACAGTTGGCAATGAAAATGTAATGTCCTCTTTACGCTTAACGAGGACATAAGTACATGTACACAGCTGTAGTCACAATGTCTAGAGATTTAGACCCACCTTGACAATCTTTGGTCGAGGTTTTCCTTTGTCCCCAGAGCCATTGCTGCCGATGGAGGAGCCAGACGGAGAGAGAACCAGGTCACCAGGCAACAGGGCTGTGTGATCATCAACATCCCCTGTGTTGAACAAACTACCAGTTACTAGTGTGAATTTGATGACAAATACAATTATCATGATTATGCATTAATGAGGATTATATAAGAGGAAGGCTAGTACACCGTCACCCACCCACCCACCCACCACCATCCACCACACTCAACCCATCTACCACACTCATCCACCCACCACACTCAACCCACCCACCACACTCACCTAAACTGACGTGTTGGTTGATAACCCTGGCAATGGAGAACTCCTCCTCCTCTATGGCCTCGAGGCCCTCTCCATTGTTGGCCACACCTGTACCTGGAGAGAGGATCTCAGCCTCCCCTGCGATATTAGCTGCAGACCCACTGTCCAGAGACCAGCTAAGATGAGCTCCTGTTAGGAGAGATATGCACAATACATTAAAAGATCAATTTTAGGTTGGACATTTTTACCACATGTACATACATGTAGCTAGCTAGCTAGCTATATAATTTCGATCTAACTGTACACTGTAATTACTTTAACCTACCACTGCCTGACAGAGGAGTGACACTCTCACACATGGGGCTATTTTTCTTGGACACAATGAATCCTGAGGATAGACAATCAGAAACAGTGCAAGATTAAGACTAGTTAGCCAACAGGCACACTTTTTAAGTTAAATTAAAGAGCACTACACACTGTACTGATAGTAGGCCAGGTTACAGGCACATGGTTTTGTACAATGCACTTATCCATGCAGGAAAAGGAGACCTACACGTACATACTATGACATTGTACACATCAATACTTATCATCATAGAGAAATTAGTTCAGCACAATTTACCTGTGGGTGTTGTCACATCCTGTGTGCCAGACATTGGGAACCTCCCGTTATGACCGTGGTGTTGATGGTGGTCCAGTCTCAGACTGAGGATGGCCTCCAACCTTCCATTGCCCATCTTCATTGGTAACTCAAACTCTGACTCTCCAGAAATATTGTTCAGGTCATCAGAAGACAAATGGTGCACGCAGGGCGACGCATGGTGGTTCTGTGACACACTATAAGAATCACAGGGGTTGGCTTCGAATGGTTGCTCGTGTATATCTCCTAAACTGTTCGAAAGGCTGTGAGAGGTATGTAACGAGCTCCTTCGATTGCCAAAAGAAGAGAAATTTATATTTTCGTCCACACGATCACAAGCTGCTTGACAATCTCCCATAGAAGAGCTTCGAGATCCATGAGTGAGCGGTCTGCTACAGTGCTCCTGTTTTACTCCCAGACAAGATTCGTAGCTCGGTGGACTCTCTAGGCGTGAGAAGTCAGGTGCACTGAAATAGTTGGCCTTTAAAACGTGATGAATGCTTTCGTCGTTAGACGGGAGAATGGGTAGAGATGAGAAGTTGTTAATGTGTGAGAGAGAAAGGGATCGACCGTGTGCATCATTAATCTGACCAGCAGACTCAGGGGGTAGTGTTGTTTCATCAGTCTCAATAATCTGGTTGATAATGTCCAGATCATCTTCGGGCTTGTTGACAGACTTCAGTTTAGCAATTTGCGAACGCTTGGGAGGGAAAATGGCCGGTTGAGAGTAACTTCTTGAGAGGGGGGCATTTCTCTGTGAGCTGTCTCCAATGCCCTCGTGCGGATCAGCTGATATGGTGGGCAGGACCTCAAACCTGTCATCAAAAATACGTACAAATAAACACACAAAACCAATACCGGTGCTGTAGTATTTATTATACTGTTCACTGTGTATACAATTATTGTAACTGTACTACCCAAATATGCTATACTTAGTAAAAAAAACGCTTCGCCAAGCACATCAAAGGTGGCAAACACCTAACACAATCAATTACAGCTCTACCAAAGCCATTCAACTACACAAGAATGTTCTAAATTTGGCGAATGACATCAACTTTAGAAACCTCTTAAAAGCAATATAATACACATGTACATGTAGCAACACTCACCTTGGCTTCTTGACAGTGCCTCTCCCCAGTGAGCTCTGGCCTCTCTTCTGTCCTCTCATACCAGACTGGAAATATCCTGGACCATCTTCTCCTCCATAAGAGCTGGCATGCTGCAATGGTTGCTGACCAATGCTGGTGAATAAGTTACCAAGAGATTTCGAGCGTTCGTTGAATGGGAATTCATCGGGGGAAGGGAAAGTGGGAAAAGAGTGTAGTGAAGGAGTGTGATCGTTTATACTTGTGTTTGAGCCATGGTTACTTAGCTGAGTGATCGAACCATGATTACTTAGTTGTGAGGTGGAGCTTTGTCTGCTGAGGTGGTGCATGTTAGGGCCGTGTGGTGTGTGTACATCGATCAACGATGAGCAGCTTATTCGACCACGTCCAGAGGGAGAGTGCAGATGAAGCTTGTTGAGAGTCACCAGACTCTGACTGTGTCCATCTAGGGGACTGTGTTCGAGAGGACCAGCCTGGTATTTCTGTAGTGTGAGAGGGTCTAGAGAAGATCGACGATGGAGGGAGGGTTCATAGGACAGAAGGGAGGAGTTGAGATGCTGAAGACTAGAGCGTCTTTGTGAGAGATTGAGAGAGTTTCTCTTGAGAGCCAAGTCCATGGATGAGGTACGGTAGAATGACTTGGTCTGGTTGAACAGATTGGGGCTCTGACATTCCTACATGTGAACGAAGAGGGAGTCTAGCTACAACATCAATTAAAATATTGTGCACACATACCATATGAAACACGATCTATTGCACCACAAAATCATACATTAGATCTGCCTCTAGTTTGATTAGCTACAACATCATTTGGCTAACTTGTTTGGGGGGAGGGATTACCTGAATGCCAGGGCTGTTTTGGTGAGGGGTAGCCGGAGATCTGTTCCCGACAGATATGTCCGGAGAGTTAGTGAGGGAAAGAGGGGGTGGACGAGGCCAGCCAGACTGATGATGCTGCATATGGAGGTAAGTGGTATTAGTAAAATTATTACAAGTGCATTATTTCTCACCTCTTCTTGAACTAGCACGTGGACCATAAGAGGGTTGACTGTCTGCACTGACTGACTGTGATCCTCCACCAGAGTTAGATCCTAAGAAAACGATATGTACATATCACATACCACACTATCACATTCTTGGCTCTGTGCTGTTAATTACATTCTTGTCAATACACTGACAGTACATGTATTACAATAATATCAGGAAAGTTGAGAAATATCACATGCATACATGTAAATTTCACACTATTTACGAGCACACAAATTAAAAGTAAAAGGGTACACTAACTATTGCCACCTTTGTTTGCAAGTTGTGAGTTGAGACGGCTCCTGATATCCAATTGGCGACGTTTTGGATATTGTAGACAACCACCCTCTGTCCACTGATATTGATACGCCCACTGTTGAGCAACTCACGACTCCGCTGTTGCTCTTCCCACTCGTGGAGCTCGTGGAGCATCATCGGATGTTGTGCGAGTGTGGAGCGAGCCTCTGAGAGCTGTGAGGGTGGGAGGAGCTAGAGCTTGCCTACTATGAACCCTACCCTGGCATATAACACACTATTCCTTAGCGAATGCTTACTAGTCAAGTGCATGTACAACCTAGTGCACGTAGCTAAGCCCTATACCCACAGAAGAATCTCATATAAGGACAGTCCTTAGCGAATGCTTACAGGTAAGTGTATGTAGAACCTAGCTAGTGCAAGCATACATTCGATCTACAGTAGGTTTAGGTCAATCATTTTATACACTCACAAGGAGTTCTTTGGTCTCGTGCAGATAGAGCTGTGTTTTCTCCTTGTCACAGAAGTACTCCACGATCATGACATCAGGAGGAAGGTTGAGACTGCCACACAGAACTGTGAACGCCTGCAGAAACACACCACAGTGACAGGAACACATAAACATAAAACAAATGATATACAGTAGGCGGAAGCATGCAGTGTAAGCAACAGATAGAGAACACAATTTAGGGGTGTATGCTTGCCAGAGTACCATGGCAACACACAAACTAACCCTACACAATACTAGGCTTGGCTACCGATAGTTTTAAGGAGGTGAACACGCTGACTAGACAGACATTCACAACATGTGCATCGTCAATTTCCATCTACACATGTAAGGACCAAGCTCAGCCATCTATTTACACCACACTGATTACCTACATGAATATAGCTATACAGATTTATACACAGAAGCCCCCCAGCAAATGATAATGCCAGTGAATCACAAGCACACGCTGCAGCTAATGTTTCATGTGCATGAAAGCATATTTCTATTAGATACACTTGCGTCCTGTTTCTAAAGTGCCACAGAGAAGTGTTTGCAACCACCACTCCACACACAGGGGAATAATAGCCTCAGCAATGTACACACAGCCAAATTGGCTCTTAAAAATCAATTTTCACCGGGAGAAGTAGACCAGGTGCAAGGTTCACACATAGTAGACACAGATACTGTAACCAGATTGTTGCTACTCAACACACCCTAGCTCCTCAAACCACAAGAACCACACACTTAGCCATCAAAACATGCATTGGTCAATCAAAACACATGTAACAGGTCTTCAATGGTTTTGATGCCACCTTTATAATAATGCAGGACTGTGTACTGTACATGTACAATACACACTGTACTACTACATGTACACAGGGACACAAGCAAAACTAAAGAGACCTGCTTCAAACAGAGGCCATTAACACACCTTAGCAGGCCATGCAACAGCTCTCTGCATCTCGCTGGGGAGTACTCTCCTGGCCCAGAGCAGTGTCTTCTCCAGGAAGACGGCCTGAAAGGTATCGCCATCGTTGAGGGTGACCCACTCATGGTACTCAGCATCACACCATTCCAACAGCACCTGCATCAACACACAAGCAAGTTCAGATGGTGACAATCCTGGCCAAATTTAGCCATGCATTACTTGCATACATTCAAGTGTTGGCTTAGACAACAACTAAGGGTGCAAAGGTACAATATTGAGAACACAAAGCGAAGTTTTGGACCCTCATTTTGACAGCAACCTAGCCAAATTCTAAATGGCAAGAGACAATTAAAACGACTATAATACAGGCACTGCTACATGGTCAGCTCACCTTGATGCTGCTGAGGTCAGAGTCCGCATAGAGGGGTTGTGAGGAGGCTCTGATCACAGCTACTCTGAGCTGACCATTGGAGAGCAGGATCACACAGCTCAACCCCACACAGCTCATCTGTACATGCAAAGGGGAGGTGAATAGATGGAATTCCATGGAAGGGAAAACACCTTACAACATAATATTAATATGTAAACAAAGTAGAGACCTACAAACATACAGGTCTAAAAAGCTGAAACCTAAAATGGTGATTCCTTAATAGCCTGAGGCTATCTAAACACAGCACTGAAACACTGCAAAACCTAATGGGCCTGCATATAGTGTTACACAGGCTGCTACAGATGCATCTCTACAAATAGTCTTGTAGAGCTCTATTGATGTAACCGCCACAATTAAACATAATCTAATCACTTCACATAATACGCCCCACCATCTTCCCAGCAACAGCATATGCATGCTCCTTTACATGATCAGCTACAAGCAATTGTAAATGCCTACAGGGAAATTACAATGTAGACAAATGAAAAGAAACTTCAAATAATCACTCACAATGAGAATCAGAAAGTAGTTGTTTCACGTTACTACCAAAGCCACCCAAGCTACTACATACCAACACTGTACAGGATATACTGCTTGAATAAGCAGCAAGGAATATTTCCCATGGATGTGCAATAATTATTGCCAGCTTTATTTGATGTATGCAAATTGTGGAAAGAATCTAGGGCATTTCATTTAAAACACCCACTCTCAGTCTCGAAGGCATAGTGCAAAACAGAGTGCATTAATAATTGTTAGTAGCTGTACGATTGACAAGGACACACCTACATACAGTATAAGTGAGTGTGCATTCTGTTGCTGCATTCACTATATATAGTTAGTGTACTTAGTATTGTGCTGTTTCAGTATAGAATTCGATAAACAATACTTATTTACATCATCTAGTATATGCATTCATAACATTTGCACAATGTGGGGGGTCTTCCTTTAATAAATCCCCTCTTCCAGTGGGCTCATAGAATATATTAAATAGCTAGCTGTAAACCAGATCATCATGACTGTACTGGTACATGGCAGAGAGAGAGCAAATTTGGCAATAACAATTGCCTTATCACTTGGCATACCTTTCCTTTAGCTCAGGAGCAAGAGAGACTTGCACAGTGATCTCTTGAGCACTAGCAAGAACTACAGCTTGACACACAATGTCCTCTGGAGGCTTGTAAAAGGCATGTACTGTGGTCGTCTTGTAGATCTTCCAGACATTATCCAAATGTTCTAATTACAGGAATAAATTCGGAATATTAAACTTCATTTAATTAAAAGAGGTGTGTGAAATTTTAATTTTTAGTGGACAGTGCCGTACTCCATTTATACGAACACATCACCTTGGTTAGAAATTTTGATCTAATAGCTACAAAGTCATCGAGCTGTGCTGCGCTGCACTGGGCGAGAATCAAGTCAAGAGATCGCTAATGCTTCATTGAGGCCTAGGGTGAATTAGCAGAGGAGAGACAAGATGGTTGCTGTCCTACTGTACCGAATAGTTATGTAAGAATTAGACTCTGCATGCATATAATATGAATGAAACCTTATTGAACTGATCTCTGTGCAGAATTGTTGCTGGAGCACTGTATCCTGCTTATTCCTCATTCAAGGCTGTTCGCAGAAGGAGCCATAAAGAATATGTAAGTGAGCGTTATTAAATAAGTGTTAATATGACTTGTGATTTGCAGACCAAATGGATGATGTACTGGATAGTGTTTGCCCTCTTTCAATCCGCTGAGACTTTTCTGGACACCTTCATATCGTGGTGAGTATTCAGTCCATGCCAAGCATTCAATGGTTAGAATTCAATGGTTGGTTAGAACCCCTTTTTTGTCACACATTCTTGTCTAACATGGCAACTAGGTAATGAGTTGGCTTGGTCAGTTATTGTTTGTGTTGCGTTGTGTTAGTATATACACTGTGATAGTTTCAGCATTTATTCTCCTTTGTGCAGGCTCCCTCTGTATTATGAGCTAAAGATTTTATTTGTGCTCTGGTTGGTTCTCCCTATCACTGAGGTACGTTGTACAGCAGCTTAATTAACCGCTCGTCAAATTACCATTATAGGCCTCTTTTGTGGTGGTATTACACTGATTGCAGAGAAATGTGTGTGATTGACGATTTTTATTGTTGTCTTAGGGATCCAAACAGCTGTACCGTATTGTTGTTCATCCCTACCTACTCAAATATGAGGAACAGATTGACAAGCACCTCGCAAAGGTATACTGATCAATGGTAGATAACCTGCACAGTGTATTAAAAATCATTCGTCCAACTAGATTGGCCAGTCCTCGTTCAGAGCTGTCCGACGGTTCTCACAGGCCGGATTGAGCAAAGCAGCCACTACCGTTCTCTCTTCAGCTATCAAGGTGAGATGCATGACTGTGTAGTGATACTATAGTGACATTTTCTTGCCCGGGGAGTATGATATTGACTAGTGGTCTCCCCCTCGTATTTATTAATAGAGTGCAAATGCATACCACAGTTTAATTTGATTACTGTAGGGTCAAGCAGTGCTTGCAGAGACCCTGTTACGCACACAAGAGGAGGAGGCCACTCAGAATGAAGGCACTGACCAGACTGACGGGAGATCAAGCTCCTCCCCTCCACCACCACAGGCTCGTGTCTCCACCTCCTCAGCGGACCTTGAGCCTTTCGAAGTACTTGATGAGGGATCAGAAGGTGAGAGTAGAGCAACTGGTGCATTTGCTGTAGACATCTGATATATAGAGGGGACTTCTCCGTAGTTTAAAGACAATGTTGTTTCAGTATCCTAGTAAGAGGTATGCAAATACAGTCATCATTCATTGCCTATTAGAGCAGCGTGCAAAGTATTATACTATGATTTTCATGCAGATGTGTACATGAGTGTGCAGCAAGGTACTGGCTTTGAGCCCGTTGTATTCAAAGATTCAGCAGCTAAGAGCGGCAGCCTTCTAAGCAATGGAGACCAGCTCGTTTCTGATGAGACTGACAACAAGAAACATTATTAGACTCACAACAAGTACATGTGATGATGATTATTATTATTGGTAGGTATATCCTATCTGCTCTAAGTATAACTTCTGCTGCAGTTGTTACTTATCTCTTGTATTTTGTTTGTTAACCTTCTCACTTATGATATGCTGTGCACTTCTGTATTAATTTTTGTGACAACATTACATGACTGTACATGATTTTCAACATTGAACTACAAGGGGGGGTGGGGCTCACTCTTGCAAAGATCAATCAAAAGGGGGTGGGGCTCAAGCATGTAAACTCACCCACGAGGCTAAAAGTGAGCAGCAAATAGACAGTGTATTCTATCACTGTAAATGGCTCTACTACTAAGATCACTGACTGCCAGCCTACTATATCGACCCACCCTCCTACCCCACTCCTTACAGATCACTAGGCCTGTCACCCTCCTCACAAAACTCAAGCTTGTGGACAACAGTGAGAATGCTAAGAAGGTCACAAGACTAGATCAGCCATACTGCATCAAGCTCCCAGGGAGCCGAAAATCTGCTGGATTTGGAGACATCATAAAGATAGCACATCGAGGAAAGGTTCACAATGCTTTAATCGTAAGCAACAGAAAACCAGGACGAAAGTTGCCGAGATACGATCATCACAATATCATCCTGCTCAACAGTAAACTGGAGCCTGTTGGAACTCGCATACTAGGACCTCTCCCCTCGGCACTGAGAAGAATAGAAGGCAAATACTCTAAAGTCATAGCTCTAGCTTCTAAGTTTATTTGATTTGTGTTGACTGTTCATATTGATATTAATAACTATCATGACATTTTTTGTATGATTATGACGCACTCATAAATTACTATATATGCATGGCATTAAAAAGATGACTATGTAGGACAGAATTATTAAACAAAAGATGAAGGAAGGAAAGGTTATGTTCTGTTCACAGCACTATTATAGTGTCTCTAGATTGGACTTCTCTCATTACTGTTTCGAGAGTACTTTTGCAATCATTGCACACTCGTACTGACCTTTCATACGCTGCTGGAGCTGCATGAAAAAACATAATTTCTCTTATTTTGTACCAATTGTACATGTGTATGCCTTCCCTATTAAATTCTTATGCATGCTCTAACTCTAGATTTAAGTAAATGACAATTAAGCCTAGTAGGACACATAGATTACTAGACAGATGTACAATCATGATCCTTACCAGTTGCTCCAAGAAAAGCTCTCTTCTTTTTAACAGTGCAGGAGCCACAAAATGTGTTGCCACAGTTGGCACAATCGTGCTGAGTAAAAAACAACAACAACAGTAACAGTATTCTAGTATAGCTGATGACTCCTTACCCGTCTCTTGATTAAGGTGAACGGTGCATCACATTTCGTACAGCGTACTGGCACTACATAGATGGGAGGGAGGGGATTAATAATCACCAAGTTTTACTCAACTAACTCACCATTAGTGGTCCGGCCAGGTCTAGGGAGGTCCCTGGGAGCTGCCGGGTCAGAGGATTGCTCAGTGTCGAATGTAGTTGAAGCTACCAGCTCCTGTGATTTAAGTAGGGGGGTAGTGAATACGCTAGGTGTGGCCGGGAGGCGAGGGTGTGTGGATGGAGGGCTCAGTAGATAGTCTACTACACAGTATAATAATATTACATTTTTGACCAAATTTGGGATAAAAGTGCATGAAGATTATATCTGTGTGTGTATAACTGACAAGACAGTATACAAACCACCACTCACCACCTCCTCTTCCAACTGACTGCCCTCTCCCGTTTCCTCACACTGACCATTAGCCATCAGTTCAATGGATCTTTCTCCCTCTTCAGCTATCCCATTCTCGCTGCATGGCTTGTGGCTAGGGGTTGCTAGTTCATTCTCAGCAGGTTGTCGCTTTAACCTCACATGACTGTACACAAAGAGTCCAGCTGTCCTCCACAGGTCCACTGTTCCTATAGCATCACACAAAATAAGCATTATACAAAATCAGGAATGCAATCCTGACAAAATCCCATTCAATATATATGTACACATAGAAAATAACTCTAGAGTTTTGATAAGGCCTACTAGTGAAACTTTAGAGGGGAAAGTTACTAGTTTTTGTATCTACTCACTCTTGAGAAAGTGTCTGTTTAGACAGAGTGTTAGCACTGGAGCACAGCAAGCTATCAATCTCAGGTAGACAGTGCAGAACAGCACAAAACACAAACAGAGCAGTACAGTGACACTGTGAATAGAAGGAAACGTATATTGTTATCAAAAAATAAACAATAGATTGATCTTAAATATACACATTAACAATTATGTGCTATTGTAATCGGCATACACAGTAAAATAATACATACCATAGTGATACTTCAGGAGACTTCCATAAGAAGACTCTAAAAGGAAGCATCAACACATGACATGCTGTACACAACAACAACAGGGTACTTACCTATACAAGTAGTCTAAAAATTTGGTAAGGAGTAAAAAATATCTTTCAACATTCTGCATTCTGTGGGGAGAATAAGTAGTGGAGTGTATGGAGGGACTAAAGTGGTCCAACTCACATTAGCTTGTACTCTAGTAGCAATAAGTGAGAGCTCTTCTGTTCCCTCTCTATGTGTTGCTACGTATAATAATGAGAGAAATTAATGGCTGTATGGGTCCTTACAATAAGACGTACGTACTACACACGTATTAAAAAGAATTGGCATCTCTAAGAACAATAGCTGTTAAGTAATACTCTACGTATACACTCAATAGGGGGTGAAAATAATTATCGTGTTTACTAGTTCTTGTAAGTCGTGGTTGAGTTGCTCGATGTTAGGTGGTTCCCTGGTCTTGAGAAGAGAGAGGCTCTTAGTGATACTGTAGTACTTGCCCACTGCCATGGCAGCAATGGCTAGCAATGTCAGACATGCCAGGAACAGTGCTGGATAGGAAATCAACAAAGTGAATACATACAAGAATTTGAGGCTCAGCTAGAGAATGGCTTCAATGAGAGGTGTGCATTAAACGTGACTCACAGGGATAATAGAGGAGCACACAGAGTACAAAGACAACAGCGACGGTTAATGGATAGTTCTCCCATCTGCAACGACAATGATATTATCTCAGACAGACAGACAAGCCACATATATAAATTATGCTAGAGTAAGGATCCACACTCCAGCAGCATCAGATGATAGATCTATGGCAATGCTAGCAAATTAAACTAACAAGAGACACTGTAGTGGTAGGTAAGGGAAACCTGAGCCTCTACTCGGCATCAGTTTATGAACAGCTTGTGCACATACCTTACGATATAATGGCTTGCATCCCAAACAACCTTGAATGGAAACAAGAGATCTTCCAGTCTTTTGTATCTCTTCACCAGTGATCCAATGTCTATAGCCTCTGATGGTGTGCCCCTTAGTCTGTCCGAGTCTTGGAGAGCATTACTAGCCGAGTTTCTGGAGACGCTTCCTCTTGACCTAACTCTTTGCAGTGACATCTTAAAAATTTCTAAATAGAGTGCACCAGCTTTGACCTTTGATTGATTGAACTGAGTTATACTTTCATGTTTTCTTGGAATTTCTTGTACAGCTATTAAATGTAAAAGAGGTAATTATTGCTACCATTATAGACTACCATAATAATATTATAAAAATTAATAATAATAACTATATTACGATTTTACAGATTCTCCCGTTCAGCCGTTTGTCCAACGTACGTATTCAAAATGGCTACTGGACTTTTAACAAAGGAGGCTGAGGCGTTTCGAAAACATTTGCACAATCTCATGTCGTTAATTCAATCCGACGATATTTCTCCTTTTGGGGCGGCACTGTTTGGCAAAAGCATTATTAGCCTTAACGTCAAGCAGTCGATTGATAGCCAGTCATTGGAAATCTCTACAAGAAAATCCAAACTTCTTGATGCGGTGATAAGCAAACTAGAGTCTTCACCAGAAAAATTTCAGGAGGTCTTGTATGTATTCAGGGAGGAACAAGTCTACAGGGACATTGCTGACAGCATTGAAGAAACCTACAGGAATTTAAGTAAGTGACATTAATTTTATTCCATTGCATGGTTGTGTAAACACTGTTTTACCAATTTCAGGAGATGATCCTTCTGTGCGTGTTCTTCCACCTGCGATGTTAGAGTATGCCAAATACTTGCAGAAGAGTTACAACCGAGCAGCTTTTCCGATGGTCAACAAGTGGCCCCATCCACCTTGTCAGAAAGTCATTAAGTTGGCTGCTGTGGAGACGAAAGGAGAGCAAGTCACTAGAGAAGCATTCGATCCGAAAAAGTTCAGTAGATTTGATTCCGTTAATGATTATGTCCAGGGCAACAACGTTTCATTGTTCTCACTTACTGATCTGCTTGAGACCAAAAATGAAAGTACTCTGAGCCTAGTGATTGTGCAAGGAGCTCCTGGGATAGGCAAGTCGACATTTGCGTGGAAATTCTGTCAGGAATGGGCCGAGGGTAGGCTGTATCAGAAGTATGATCTCATTGTTTTGCTTCAAACGCGAGAGAGGTATGTTCGAGAAGCCAAGGAGCTAAAAGATCTCTTCAAGCACCTTAACAAGAAGCTGTCTGTGAATGTTGCTGATGATGTTATCTCTCGAAATGGCGAAAACGTTCTCTTTTTTTTCGAAGGCCTTGATGAGCTTCCCTCTCACTATTTCTCTAAAGAGTCCCTTCTCTTGGAAATTTTTCGAGGTGCTCTTCCCCAATTGACGATTGTAGTCACCAGCCGTCCGTGGGCAGCTCAGCAGCTTGTTGATCTTACCAACAATCAGGTCACTCGTCGAGTAGACATCATAGGTTTCTTGAAGGAAGACATTTACGATTATGTCGTGCACTCTTTCGGGAAGGGAAAAGATTTGAAGGAGTTTATGCAGTACTTCCGTACTCACCCTCAACTGGAGATGATAATGTACTCACCTCTCAATTGTGCGTTTGTTGTCCAGATCTACAAGGATTTCAAGCAGAGTCAGACGAAAGAAGATTTCCCTCACACACTGACCCAGCTCTACACCGCTCTAGTGCATCGATTCGTTCTGCAATTCATGAGGAATATGCCTGAATTTGCCTTCACCAAATTTGTTAATTTGGAAAAGCTCCCAGATCCTGTCAACTTTTTCTTTTACCATCTTTGCTGTACCGCTTTTATGAGTTTCACCAGAGTCAGTGTTCAGGTAGCCTTCTCTGATGCGGATGTAGGCAATGTGGAAACCTTAGGCCTCATGCAATCCCGACCTGACACATCATTCAACAGTGAAAACACTCAAACACATTGTTTCCTTCATTTCACAATCCAAGAGTTCCTTGCAGCTTTCCACCTCTCCCGACAATCACCTGAACAGCAAGAATGCTTCTTTCAGATACATCAGGGCGACCCGAAATTCTCTGTTTTACTCACGTTTCTGATTGGCCTAAACTGCTCCATTGTCAAGCACTTGAATCGTCCTTCTCCTTCCAGCGAGTTGGAACCACACCTCCTACACTGGCTATTTGAGTCTCAGTCTCCAGAAGACGTTGCTGCATTTCTCGGTAAAGAGGTTGTCTTCTTCCAAACGTACTCCAAACTTGCTCCTATTGATATCTACTCCCTTACTTACTGCCTAAGACAAAGTAATTGTACTTGGAATCTCATTGTCGATCTAGACGATCTCACCACTGTGTATGAGCCGACTAGTACTGCTGCTTTCACTGGTCACATTGACGAATTATCTATCTTCAATGCCAATGCAACTGCTATTCAAAAGTTTTTTTTCTCTCTTCCCCGTCGCCTCTTTGAGAAAATTCGGTTTCTGTACTTCTACAATCGAGAAGATATCAACATCGGGTTTGAGTACTACGAGATTCTCACCTCACTTTTCAAAGAGGGTCTTCTTCAAAACTTGGTTGAATTTCAATTCAATTATGCTCCAAGTTTGTCTGGAATTGGAGGAGTAATAGGAGCCCTTCATGAGTGCTGTTCTCGTCTTGAAACCCTGAAGATTGAGCGATGCCTCTTCACTGAGTCAGACATCCTACCACTGTGTAAAAGCATCTGCTCTCCTCATAGTCGTCTGTCTCGTCTGGCTCTCATTAGCATTACCTTCGAAGAAAACATCTTGAATTTCCTCAATAGTGCTCTCCCACATGCAAGGGCTCTGAAGAGGCTCGATCTCTCATTCAATCAATTGGAACTATCCGATATTGAAATATTGGCACTTGCTACCGAATCTTCAACCATCCAAGCACTGAGGCTACGATCATGTTCAATTGGCCCCGATGGAGCCGAACTCCTAGCAGACTGTTTAGAGAAAAACTCATCCATTATGTTCCTATCATTAGCTCAAAATCAGATTGGGTTTAGTGGTGCTTCGGCCTTGGCTGAAATGCTGAAAGTGAACACTACCCTTCAAGATATCCGATTGAACGAAGATAAGTCCATTACAACGAGTGGTGCAGGACTGTTAATTGATGTACTTCTCAAACACAATAAAATTGTTGAACATATTGAGATTGCTGAAAGCTGTGAGCCTGTGGAGTATGGATCAGCTCTCATGACTAAAACCAGTAGGATCAAATTTATGTAGTACCATTCATTCGTTTCCTTTTTGTCAATCAAATTGTGAAATTGTTTTCCCTTTAATCATTACTTAATTTTTTACACGAACAAATTAATTTTATAATAATATTGTTGGCAAACACATGTGCACTCACCATACCCAACCTAGTAACCTCTCCTTAAGAATATACAAAACAACACCGAAAAATAAAGCTAGACCTAGAAAGATCAGTACTTTGTCCGTAAATTCTCTTCTATTAAACTTTGATATTAGTCTGCTGCCAATCTTTACAGTGGAGCCAATGGTGTCCATTTCCTTCTTTGTAGACTCTAACGTTGTTGATGATCCGACGAGAGCTTGCATGGTCTCCTCACTGCGTCTGACCTGCGAGTGCATGACCTGCCTCAGGCCGACCAGACTCTCCGTCACATTCTCGGCCGTCTGCTGCTCAGTTTTCCTATAATTAATAATAATGATTAAAGCATCATCTATATATTCGCATTGACTACTAGACTGGAAACCACAAAAGGGATGGCCAGGTGACAATCAACGACTTGTCGTCATTGCCACTGAACTTTGCGGAAGTGTTTCAGGTTCCTTTCCCCAAATAAAGGGGCATGGTTTCCAGTCCATGCATTGACATGATATCATTAAACAGTAGATCTACATTGATTGCTGCCGATCACTGGCGGCCTGCATGCTGTGGTTGCTAGCTAAAGCAACAGGGTAACAGGTATTTAGGATATAAGATTTGAACCTTTGTCTCAATGTAGCTGGGTCTGTAGCCTCTGCATCTGTGGCAAAGAGTTCCTTTCTATCACGCTCACGCTCATATGATGAGGTCGACATCTTCAGAAACAAGTTCACAGCTTTGCATCAGATAAAGGGGTAGGAGGGAGGGGCTTGTAGGTCATTTGATTTATCCTCGATTACAAGCCGCTTGAAATGTTGTGCAAAACATTATTTTGTACAAAAAGCTCATTATTAGTGGCATAAAAATAGCAAAAAATAAATGCATTGTTGAGGGGGCATACACAATAGCTAGCTACACCACAGTTGAGTATGAGGGTGGAGGAGTTTTTGTTGAGGAGACCTTTGATGACCCTCGTACAGTTCTTTGGTCTTGATGCTCCTGTGGCCGTGGAAACGCATAGTGTCCTTGATCGTTAATAGAGCTGCTAATTTCATCCGTTGTGTCTTGCAGAGGACTCTCAACTCGAGCTGCTGGTGCATTGCTCAAATAAGGAATTGGACCTGGTCGAGGGTTTGAGCTAACTGATCGTTGAGGAAAACTGTGTGCAGATCTATTGGTTGAATGATATCCACGAGGAGTGAGTGGTGACTTTTGAGGTTGGTAGGGAAGTCCACATTCAGGAATGTCAGGTGGTCTCACTATTCTGTTTGAAATTGATATCTTTTCTTGGTCTGAATCTCTTTGCTGGTGGCCAGATGCTGTCCTGGTGTTGAGTGATGCACTTCTTTGCTGCTGTGAATATTCCTTGCTACTGTTTGTTATCTTCTTGAAGGACTCTGCATTGATTTGACTCAAATGAACCACCTTGTTATTGGAAGAGGAAGTTGGCAGTGTGTTGACAGCCTCCATTAGCTGCTGTGGGTTTTGCGTACCCGGTGTGAACAAATATCGAGGTGGGGAGGTGAGAGTAGCTAGTGCTACGGATGTAGACAGAACGTTGGAGGGAGGGAGGGAGGCATATCGTTGCTCTCTATCACTATCAGGGTGAACACTGGTCGTGTTGTCAAGACTAGATGGTCGTAATCTATAATTCTTGGGGGACGGTTGAGGTACTAAATGTCCTCTGTTTGAGCGTCTTCGTGGATCTTGATCACTTCTACTGATCTCCACCTCGTGCACTCGGGTGGGTTTACAAGGCAGCCTACACTTACCAAAGCAGACACACAGCAGGACAACAATACAAAGAGCTATTATGAGAAACGAGAGGACAACAGCAAATCCAACGATACTTGCATTGGAGGGAGTCGAACTGTTTCCCTGACCTGCAAAATGAATGGATAGTGATGGATGTATAGGCATGCAAGTGTAAGGTGTAGCTAATGCTAAAATTGTATTCTACATGGTTTTATGTAAGGTCTATAAGGTTCCATTTTGAACAAGAAAATTGTTCTGTAATTACTCAACTATAAGCCTTGGCTACGGCAAGCCTTATACTTGCCAATAGTTGTAAATTTGATTAATTACACACTTCTTTACATGAAACAAGACGGGTGGTATACAATGGAATGATAAACATATCTTCACACTAAGCGGCTGCACACCACTGCATATGTTTTTGCTGAGACACTGTGTACGTATACTGCTTTCCAACAGTGTTACTACTACCCAGATCTGCTCAAAGGTTTCCAAAGATTCATAACAATTAACATCAAAGGCAGTAAAAGTACATGGCATGTACACACATTAAAACCACATAAAAGGCCCTCGCCACTATCTACAGATGAAATTGCAGTGGATTAAAGTTTAACTGGTATGCTAATATGACATTGTGGTGAAAGATACTCTGATGAATCACACGAACTGAGCATGTTTGTTGATGTAAACATAACACGGTATACTGTGTGTAAGTAACGATCAAAGGGAGCAGCAATCTCAACACTAACGCTATCCAATTACACAGTGTTATGCACCTCGATACTGACAAGGTCTCAACAGTAATACAATACATTTCTCAGTCTCATGTGCATTGCTATTCTAGAACTTTATTGTTGGACATTTGAGCATAGCTAGAGTTAGGTACAACTATCTTGCAGTTATGGAAATGGTAAACTTCACGCAGAATTGGTAGAAATACCAAAGCAGCAATGAACTACCCACACAAACTGCACCAATTAGCTACCACAAATAGCTGTAGCTACTATAAATCTCGATATGAATATTAACTACACATTGCATGCATGCACTGTAAAACTGTATTAGCATTACTGGATTCTGTTGGTACATTAATTGTGCAGTGGGTGGTCAAAATTGAAGATTTTAGGCATACAAGTGTAGCCTGAACACAATGATTTTACCTTGCACACTGTTTGCACAGAACAGCAGTCCCAGCAAACCCAAGGCTTGTAGTCTTGAGTTCACCATCTCTTTCACCAAACACTGCATCTCATTCTGTAATTCACTGCCTCTGCTTTTAGTTTTATACAGGGCTCGCAATGCACTTGAATGTGAGGAGTGGCTTCCTTTAATTACCATTCACAGTTTATTCACATACCCACCCTTTCCCCATATTTTCATTTGCAAAGACAAAACATTAATATTTTCTCACCATAAAATTAAAACATTGTGCAACCACACACAGCACTAAAAATTTAAATATTACGAGTTCAGTGTTATTTGGTCTGTCTATTCCCTACATATACCGACGCTTCAAAACTTGCAATTCTTTCTGCAGCAATTCTTTTATACTTTGGTCGAAAGAACACCACATAGAACACAAACAGGATTGTAGTAAACGTGGGTATGAAGATCATAGCTGGTCCTAACTCAGTGAGTATGAGACTAGGGCCTACGATATCAGGCATTGAAGCATTATGGGTACTTTGATGACAAGAGGTTAAGGTGGTGGAGGAGTTAAAGTCAATGTCATTTCCGCACTGGTTGATGTGGATCTGCTCTGGACTCATGGCCTTTGTTAGAACTTGGCTGATAAAGACGATTGCAATACCAAGCACCTGACTGTGTATGTATGTGTGTAAATGGGTAAAATGCCATCTATCTTTACAATGTCATGGCTTGTCTTAATGCAATGATGGTACCACGATTGTGTATGAAACTCAGTCAATGAAACATTTGTGAGTGTTTGTAACTACACAATATTTTGTAGAAAGCGTATCAAAAATGTGGTTTGAACATACGAACTGAAAAACCAAGCTTTCAGAAAACATATTTGAACGGTTATAACTTTTTAGGGTTAGGTGTTACACTAATCCGATTTTCTGATGTTCTGAAAGCTTGTAAATATAATTATGTAAGATATTAACTATCTGGAAAATTTATACATCGATAGCACTGTGTACATTTTAACAAGCTCATGCACTAGTCTATACACTATCACACTCACGCTGCACTCCAGAGCAGTCCTGAGCTAATGGACTCAGCCACAGGGTAAGTGATCTCCACACCCAGCTCCATACACACTGGGATTTGAGCCAGCGCAAAGAACCCAAACGCACACAGTGATGAAGCCACCAAGACATGCTGGTTTGCAAAAGTGGAAACCTGGAGAGAGAGAGGGAGAGGGAGAGGGAGAGGGAGAGGGAGAGAGGGAGAGAGGGAGAGGGGGAGAGAGAGAGAGAGAGAGAGAGAGAGAGAGAGAGAGAGAGAGAGAGAGAGAGAGAGAGAGAGAGAGAGAGAGAGAGAGAGAGAGAGAGAGAGAGAGAGAGAGAGAGAGAGAGAGAGAGAGAGAGAGAGAGAGAGATGCTTGATTGGAGCAGAGCTGAACATTCAATTCAACATGCATGGTTAAAAATACTGATCTAGCCAAAAGGGTGCATGGCACATTCAAGATTGACTACAGTCAGTACACAACGCTAACTCTCTCATACCTCCATGAACCACACAAGGGAGATAATGGCACAGCCTATGGACACTATAGATACATCCTTGTACATCTTGGTGTAGTCAATGATGATGCCAGCAACTGTGGCTCCTCCCAGACCAAAAAATATCATCAGAGCTCCCCACAGACCAGAATCTCTCTGCAAAGTAAGCCAATGGTGATGAGAACGTTTTGGAGTTGAAAGTGAAAGTGGATATAAACACCAAATTATAGAGCTCTCTGAGAGCAACACAATACAGGTACATTTAATAGTGAACTCCATACCCAAGCTACGGGCTCTCAAAAATTACTAAGTGCACTCACATCCGAGTATCCATAGGGACAAAGTATCTGTGGTAGGAGAGTGACGAGAGCATTGAACATTCCTGCTGCCCCACCCCAGAATATCAGCAACACCCAAAACGACCAGTTCTTCAGCACCTAAAGCAGAA
This sequence comes from Halichondria panicea, assembly GCF_963675165.1. NCBI lineage: Eukaryota > Metazoa > Porifera > Demospongiae > Suberitida > Halichondriidae > Halichondria > Halichondria panicea. Next base: position 1,520,012 of record NC_087378.1, read on the forward strand.
AAAATTGCATTATTCCTATTTATGTGCTGGACCACGTTTTAGACAATTGTAATGCACACTTGTACAGTGTCTAGTACTCTCATAGTGAGTCACCTGAAGTAGTCCCTTGAAGAAAGGAGGTATGTGATCCCTGCCCCCACTTGAAGCAGGGGGGATGGGTGGCTCCTTCCACCAGAACGCCACAAGGGTGAGGAGGAAAGTAACTCCAGCTGGGATGGTGTATATCCACAACTGAAGGGAAGGTGGTCAACTCTTAACAGTGCTCAATATAAACTGTTTTTATTACCATTGTAGGGATTTGGTCCACTGTAGTGACTATATACGGAGTGGCCACCAGAGCTATTGCAAGTCCAATAGGGTTGGCTGGAGGGGGGAAAGTGGAGGGGGAAAAATAATTCTCTACAAGATAGTGATAGTGTTAGCATCATATCAAAGACACACAACGGGGTCATGAGCTCCCCTGTGTATACACACTACATATATACTCACAACGTACATGTTACTACACAAGAGTGAAGCTGTCATGGAGAACTCACAGACAGATGCAAAGTTAGTACAGAGCGCTCTCTCTTTTGGGCCAAACCAGACAGCTGCTAAAGTGGTGGGTGCGTAGAGACTGAATGGTTGGGCCACAGCTGTGAGGGCTTGACCCAGGAGAGCAACGTAGAATGCAGCCTTGGGCACAGGGGAACAAATGAGGAAATTGATGGAGCTCAACAGACGTAGGCCTGAGCCAATTAGGTTCATCGCGGCTCCTATATAAAGCTACAGGAATGGAACGGATTACTTTAAATCTGCACATTTAATCAATTGACACTACAAACACTTGTTATTGTCTCCATGATTTACTCATCTATCTTAAATCTCAGCACAAATTTAAATCTTTATTTGTGCTAAGAAGATTATACATACACTCTCTACACACTCACTGACTCACTGGTACTTTGAGACCGACTTTATCCAGTAGAATGATGGCCACAAAACCCACAACCAGGGAAACAATAAAGAAGATGATGGAGAACATATCGACATCACTCACACTGATGCCGTAGTAGACCGCAGTCAAAGCCGGTACAGGAGAGAACGACAACCACATCTGAATAGAGAGAACACTTGAATTCAAGCAGTAATGTTATTAGGCATTGTCAAGCAGCCTTTACGCACCATTCCATTGCTGACATTAAGCAGACAGACTGCCACCAGCATGAGCCAACGCCATGGGTACACTCTGTATTTGTATGAAGCCACCGAGCTACCAGTTCCAGAGAAGTTCTTGACTGGTACTGGAGTTATAGGACCATTCTGGACACTTATGTAGGAAGGCACAGCTGTGTCCACCTCCACAGAGCTAGAAGTACTTGCACTGTCTACAAATCTAGCCTTGGATGTCATCTCTAGCTCTAGCTGCTCTATCTCTAGTTCTGACTTCTCTGTCATGTCAGCTTTGTGGCTACTAGAGACCACACCTTTCTATGCCCTTATCACGATCGTTACAATAGAGAAAAGTCGGGTCAAAAACGTGTCACAAAGTCTATATTATAATTACACATGCGCACTGGAAACTCCTCTCAGAACTCTATTGGTAACTAAAGCAGTGGTCCTCTGTCCTCATTCCCCATGCTCAGAATGTTTTTTAATTCACGTGCACATTACAATTATAATGATGCAAACAAAAGGTCCGATAATACTTTTGCCTGTTTACGTTACATGGTTAGTTTGCTTGACAAAAATAATAACGACAAAAATAAAACAATTTGGTGCTTTAATTATTAAGTTTGTACCCAGCCTTTCACTAATAACATAATACCCCCAAGGGACTCTTGCAACAAAGTGGGCCAGAGATACATAATAATGTCACATGAATCTTTGTTAGAGTTGAAGAATCGCTGATGCAGTTCATCATTGTAGACAGTTTCAGTTGAGTTGATGATCATGGCGGGGGTCTGAACACAGAGGTCCCAGCACACCTTAGAACACTCCACAATGTAGCTCTTTACTGCTTCCACCTCCTTGGCCTGAGCAAACACTGGATATTGGCCATATTTCTTTTCCAGGAGGTCCTCCACTCCCTGTGAATGATTACAATTTTAATATGAAAGCACCGCAGGTGCTGATGCCTCGGTGGAGGTGCCAAAGCTACATAAAATAAAACTACTAATAGCTAGCTTTTATACACACATTGATCATGATGAACATCTTTAATTTTGCTGCATGCAATCAACCGAGTAGTGGGTAATGATCAACTATGATTGTTGTTAAAAACGATCGATGCCAAAAGTTCAAATCTAAAATTATGGCTGCAAGTCAGCAGAGCCTTGCAGCTCTCTGCTCACTCTTGCAGCTACCAATAGCTAGCGTTCTAATTATGCAGAGCTAACTACTAAGTAGAGTAGTAACACTCGGTGAACAAGTTTTGCTACGGACTCTTCTGAAAAGGCTGCAATAGCATTCCAAGTAAGCAAAACTAGGCATAACTCGAGAACGAAGCATTATTTTGCAAATCCACGAATTAAAATCCAAGTAAACATGACTAGAAGCCTATAGAAACTCTTACTTGCACTTGATTCATCCTTGAGCAGCTGTAGCGGTCTACACACACACACACACACACACACACACAAACACACTACCGTATACCTCGCTTGCGCATGCGCACCGAGGCATAATAATTATAGTGAGAATTAAGGCGATGTTTATCACTCATTATGTGGCATTAATTTTGTGCAAATCGGTGGGCGTTCATACTAGGACACTAACTATATACATACATACATACATTACTTTCCAGAAGGCTAATGAAGTTAAGGCCTATTAGTCTACGGCCATAATTAGCATGGGAATTGTTAAAAAAGAATGTACAGAATGAATAGGATTAATCACTCGTTAATTATACACCTACTCAAAACTCACCTTTGTGATATCAGTGACATCTTTAGAGGAGCAGATCCTTCTCAGATAGAGCCCAATTGCTGACTCCAGTTGTCTCGTGGCTACACTGTCTTCACACTCTCCCTCGACCCCCAGAGTGGAGCGCCACTCTTGTCTCACCCGATGGAGGTGTAAACAGGACATCTTGTAAGCAAACTACAGGGAGGGAGTGTATTTTGAGGGCGTGAAGGTGGGTTAGAATTACATGTCAACATCTATGTACTGTATTCCTATGCATTGCTCCACTTTTTCCGCATCACTGGACTCACCTCCAATGCATCCAGTACATACTGTGCTGCAAACAGTTTGTTCTCCTCTTCCCCCGAGTCTTCCATCTCTCCGGTAAACTGTAGTGCTTCAATCGCATCCACAGCCTCCACTCTTCCCTGTGAGAACAGCTCTTGGTAGCGCATCACAACCAGTGTTGGTCTGTTGAGGCCTAGTTGAATGTCCTCAAACTTCTCACCATCGTGCAAGTGTCTCTGTGCTTGCTCTGAGAGTCTGCCAAAAAAATAAGAGTCAATTTGTACACTTATACATTCTTGAACTAGCTGCGTACATGTAATGAACAAGTATCAAATTATTAAAGACATCAAAGCACATTAAAAAGTACGCTGTACTGTATTGCATGCACATGCTCATTTCATTGTAAAAAAATGCAAAACAGTAGCTATATATAGGTAGTTAATATGCACACCTGTCAGTGAGTTCTCTCTCTCTTCGTCTGAGCTCGTGGAGTTGCTCTCTAGTAAATCGTAACTCCTTTGTCTTGGCTTCTAGTTCTTGCTGGATCAGCATGTAGTGTCCTACATGTATGTGCTGTGAGTCCACACTCAACTGCAAACATAATAACATGCGATCATTATCGATAAAATTAATTAGCCTAGCTACTAAAATGGCTGAAATGAACCATACGAAATTAAAGAATGCAATTTCAAGCTTATATACATGTACGTGCATTTTTCTGGCTTGGAATCAACCAGCAGGTGCAATTGTGTAATTCTATAATGGGATACAATTACATTACAAGACATAACAGACTGACCTGTCTCTCCCACGGTCCTACTTCTTCAGACTCACTGCGAAACAAGCTCTTCTGTTTCTTGACACTACTCACATTCCCCGTGGACTTAGAGCTAGAGAGAGCGTTCCAGCTGTTTCGAGATTTTACTGACAACTTTCTCTTTCCAGCGAACACCTGTACAGAATGATTCGTCTTCAGCGATTGGACTCGAGTAAATGCGAGCATATCAGATTTGTTAGTGGAATGGATGTCTCCTATACTTGAACTTGATTGGACTGCTCCAATACTTGAACTTGATTGGACTGCTCCAATGATATCGCTATTACTGCCATTGCTTGAGCTCATGGACTTTGAACTTGGAGAACGCACTGGTGGACCGCCATTGACTCGAAGTATCTTGTTAGGAGAAGCCGATCGTGGTCGATAGGTAACTGATAATCGATTTCTGTCAGTTCTTTCACTCAGACCAATTCGTGTGTCTGCATCTTCTCCCCATGTAGTACTGGTTGTTCCTGCAATAACTGACGAGTGCCTTCGATTAATGGGAGGTGAGTGTGAGTGCTCGTTACTTCTGCTCCGGGGTCTCGCCATATTTGTAGACATGTCTTCGTCAGCAATCCCATTCATTTCTCTGTGTCTCAAATTAAACTGAGCTGGAGATTCGGATTTCAGGATTTTGATCTCAAGGTCTTTCTCGATATCCTTGATCATGCCAATTGTACATTCGATAGAGTGTTGATGGCGTCTCAGCCAAGGTTCAATAGACTCACTGTCAGTAATGCCGCCACTTCTCTGTCGTACACTGCCAAACACTGCAAGCACTTCTTTGTCCCCTCTTATTCGTTCGCTGAGAATCTCCATCAATTCTGGCAGACTCCCCATTCTCCTGCCGGGCTGTAGACAAGTTAGCACACACTGGTTTTGGTAGAGTCTCTCCTGCAGTTGGACTTGGTTCGGATTTGGAGCTTGTGGGAAGTTCTGGTACCTAATTGTCACCCCTCCATCATCACCGCTGTCCTCATCAGAGCCTGAGACAATTTCCACTTTATTGTCTTCCTGCAATATCTCATTCAGTGTGACTTCTTCCTTATCGATGATCTCTACAAGTCGTTCTTTTGCATCGCTCAAATCGACTAGAAACCCGTTGACTTCGTTTTTGATTGCCTGTTGCAGAGACAAAGCAGTTCGAGCATCACTCCCCAATGGTATGTGTAGACCTAGAGTGTACAGTGAGTGCTGAACTCGGTCATGCTCTTTATACAGGCGCTCCAACACTCCGTTGTATTGCATGTAGACACATTTGAGGACTCTCCTACAAGACAACACTAGCTCCTGTCCTTCTGGCGATTTTTCATCACGCGTTTCAATCAGCCAAGCGATTCTCAGCACCAGCTCGTCACAAGACTTGTATGGGAACTCGGGAATATATCCATCTTCAGAGTTATGGAGCTTAGTCAGCAATGTCTCCCAGATGGGGAAAGCTTCTGGCACGGCTTTGTTTAGAGCACGAAATGGAAAACTCTCAAGACACTTGAGCACAAAGGTAGACGGTTGCTCTCGAAGAGTGTCCACCACTTTTTGGTATAGTTTTCTTTCCAGCAACTGTTTGATTTTGATAGACGTGAGTTCGTATTCGGTCTTGGAAAGGAGGTAATGAGGTTGGTTGAGTGTGCTGGGGCCCGTGATTTGATTGAGGCTCTCGGTGCTGCCTATTCGGCGCCCAAACCATTTCTTCATTCTCTGCATTTTTCCTGCGTGTGAGTGATTTTGAATAGAGGGAGTGAATAATAATGTATACAAGGCAGTTACCAAGAATATTTAAATAGTGAGGATAATGTTTCACAAGTTCTTTGACCATTATGTTGAATGTGGAGGGATGCTAGTTGATAGGGACACAGGTCATTGCCTTCACTTCCGATGTTTCTCTTGTTTTGCAAACAATAATTACAGCATGTGGGCTAGAGACATTCAAGTTTGAAGAGTGCAGTCAAGTGGATAATAACTCTATACAACAGTCAATTGGAACAGACAACTTAATTGTGGGCTCAAATTACAAATAGATAAAACAATTTTAAACTTATACACATAAGAACAGTTTTGTTGACTACTTTCAAGTTACCCCTTGAACTGAGAAACCATATAAGGTCACCAGATATAAGAGGGTTGGGGGAGAACTGTTAGTTGAACAATAACCTTCCTCGAGACAACACAATTACTGCAATCCTTTGGGGCCTAGCCCTAATAACCCAGACCCAGACACCCTTTACATAGAGCAAATACAGCTGTAAGTTGTCACATTCTTACGTAGGAGAGTTTGGGTGGAGAGTGTAACTAGAGGATTGTCATAACACAAAGTTATCATTGTATTAGAGGCAGATGGTGAACGAATCAATCCTCCAAAAAAGAATGTGTACCCGTTACGAGTAATTACAGTGATTCAGAATGAGCAGAATGAGCTCAAGTTTCATCACAATTTTGCACGAGAGAATAGAGCACCAATTAAATGTTTGTTTAGTGAAGAAAGTTATCAAAACAAAGTCACGCATATACAGTACTCCATTGGCTGTTCAATATTCCAAGAACATTCCATAATTCCTTTGAAAGCCTAGGAAACGAATTAGGGGGAACAACTCTGGTTACTTGAAGTTAAAGATACGGGATTGATATTCATTAGCTATACTTATTAAGCACTCAAGATATACGAGAAGCTTGTTTCATGGTTGAGGAACGCTCCTATTGATTGTGTCCACCTGCTGTGTGAATAAGTCAGTGGGAGGACACGCTCTGTTTGCTTACAAGCTTGAGGGCATTGAGTGAGATAATGCTTAAATGGTAGTTGAATCATTGAGTATTGCATGCTCTGATAGCTAACTGAAGGGGAGTAGACACAACAACAAAAGCTCCCGACATGATCTCACAAATGCTCCCACTTGATAATTAAAATTTATCACTAGAGACAGTTAGACGAATATGATTTCATAAATTTAACGGCATATCAAATACGATCCCGTTACAATACACGTTTTATCCTAATTAATTATTGGGCCTACAATGGAATTCTCGAATTACTCTCCAGCCAATAGTTATTTGAGGAGCCTGGGAGTGTGTGCTCACAGAGGTTACACTGACGCAAGTTTCACCAGGTGTGAAGCAGCTATTCAATATCACTGATCCTACGATTTGATCTCACTAAATTAATACACATACATATACCCTGGGGGAATGGATTTCAGCAACTATGACATGTTTTGTACACTATGTGGGAAAGAATACGTCTTGTGAAATTTGAGCCATTACTATTTTGTTTCTATACGAGCCAGTCAGGTTTAAAGTGCATGAACGAGAGATTGAATGATAATTTATATCTATTGGGATATTGCATTCTATTCAATGAGACAAACCGTACTAAGGGTGGTATGCTTCTTAGCTATAATTATTATCATGAGAGCAACCAAAACCAGTGATGCGAATCATATTCACAGCAACTTATAAAGCCCCAGGGAATAATTATATTGATCATCAACATGTTATTAGTGGCTATATGGGATAGCAAAAAGAGGCTTTTATACAGTACAGAGACAATACGCTAGTTAACAATTATATGCGCTAAAACTAGTGTCCGGTTAAAATGTACGCAGACTTTAAAGTAATAATAATTATGGAGAAGAGTAACTCTAGAGAGTAGACTCTATTCGTTGCACATGTCTCATGTCAGATGTAGCAGTAGGAAGGATGGACAAAGTTGTAGGTGATATAACTCTAATCAAGCACAATGGACTCCAATCATGCATGCACAGCTAGCTAGCTTACATGACCACATGTAGATCTGTATCTACTATACACCACGTTATACTAGTATTTATGGTCTCACCTTGCTCAAAACTCGCAGACACAGAGTAAACTAAGATGCTTGATGCTTGCTGTATTCTTCAGCTCTCTCTCTACTTAGTCAGTAGTCGGATTACTTTTCTCAGAAGCTTATAGCTAGCTATATACAAGACTGTGTGAGTGGGAGTTGCTCATGTAAGCAAATAAAAGGGGGCGTGGCTCACACACAATGATTAGCAGAAACATTCTTTGCTCAAGCCACAATCAATGAACAGAAACAGCACAACATAAATTAATAGTCACTGCACTCTCTAATAGTCAGTCCTTCATATTTTTTCTCAAAAGTTCTTCAGCTTCTCCTCTCTTCTCTAACTTCGATACTTTGCCTTGGAAACGACCTTTCCGACCACCACCTTTGCCATCCAGAACATCCATAACTCTGTAAACAATTCAATATGAGAGAATTCAGGAGGAGTATTTAGCGAATCGCAGTAGGGCAGCTAAACTTACTTTGGACCCAATGCTGCAACAAAATCGCTTTCCCCTGCAAGAAGCACCTGCCCCGGCCCACTGCTACCCCCCACAGTCACCAGCACTGTGACCCCCTGCAGATAACAATGAATAAATGCGCTCATTGCACTATATACATGTAGTAGAAAGTGGTATTCAACAAAATTCCGCGCCAACAGTTAATACCTCTGCAGTGAGTCCATTAGCCATTACGTTCATGAACTCATTGTCCCCATCATCACGATGCACACACGCCACAGGATCCCTTGGCGCACTATGCAGGTGCTTGTACACTAGGAGCTGGGCTATCTCCCGCAGTTGGTTCCTACAAGCCTTGCTTGTAATACGACTGTTTTTCTGTGCTTTTTCTACTGCGTCCACATGCTCAGTCATACTTACACTGTGCGTGTGAGTTGTGAGATCAAAGAATAAAAATATAAATGTGAGCAATTGGATCATAATTTCAAAAATGTACAAAATGTAACCAGCTGTGAAATTGGATTTGTCTATTACACCCAATGACAGGGGTAAATAAATCAGGCATAAACAAGTCAGTCCCTTCATACACGTACGGTACCTGAGCAGTTTATTCAAGGCTGTTTCATTAGCAAACGCTCTCTTTGTGTAGCCGAGGATTCTGTTTCCCACTATGTAATAGAGCAGAGTGGACCCTTTCTTGCTTTCAGAGTACAGTAGCTGCACACACTGAATGCATGAAAGAGGGCACAAGTCAAATCATTCAATTTAGGTAATCATTGAGAGCACAAGGGATAGATTCTTCACATACGCGAGAGTAATTGATGTATAACCAATAATCAATTAATTAAAAAAATGTCCCTTTAAAATCAAATGACATAATAAGCCACTAGGGACTTCATGGGCTATAAAACAATTAAATACTATACCCTGCTCACCTGCAGGTGACTGAGACTGGAGACGTGGGTACCACAGCACATATTGACGTCCAGTCCCTCTATCTCCACCACTCTCACCTCACTGCCTTCAAAGTCATCGGGGAGACCTCTCGAGCGAACCTGAGATGAGAGAATGGTGAGCAGGACAACATTAAATTGTCAGTATGAGAGCGGTTCAATAGGCCATCTTAGGTTTGGAATGTCCAATTTAAAAAGGAATGTTGCAATCCACAGCTGTAACAATGGTGTACATATACCTCCTGGTAAATTTTCAGCATAAAGCAGAGGCTATAAACGTAACATACCAAGCTCATCAATTGTGATACTTACAGCTTCCAGTTTTGGGTCTTTGGTAGAGTACCACATTGGTGTCATGGGAACCCCTTGTCTAATTAGCTCGTTGCAGGTCCTCTCAATACTCTCCATTTCATCAGCGCTCAGTTTGGGAGTGTCCAGTTCAATATAGCACCTGTTAGTCTCTCCTATAGTGAGGTACCTGTAACAGTATGGTGTGTACATGAGGGTGTATAGTGAGGTACCTGTAACAGTATTGTGTGTACATGAGGGTGTATAGTGAGGTACCTGTAACAGTATTGTGTGTACATGAGGGTGTATAGTGAGGTACCTGTAACAGTATTGTGTGTACATGAGGGTGTATAATACACTCACAGACATATTGTATTACCATGATTTTGTCTTGTATCCATGGTCCCTATCGGCGACAGCTGTGATGAGGTGTTGTCCTGAGTGCTGCTGCATGTGGTCAAACCGCCTCCCCCAGTCAATCTCAATATTCACACTGCCCCCCACGTCCAGGGGGGCTTTGGTGAAATGTACTGCTTTGGCCCCCTGGCGCACTACACGATGTACCTCTAGCCCATTCAATGTTCCTCTGTCATCAGGCTAGGGAATTAGATGTGAATTGCAGTGAATTGCAAAATAAATTGTGCACATAAATTGTTTTCCGATGATCTCACCTGACCTCCTCCCTCAGGAAAGAGCACTGTGTCAACCAGCACAATCTCATACTCTCCTCCTTTTCCAGGTGAGCAGGAGACCACTTGTGAGGTTAGCTGGCGTGAGTAGCAGTTCTTTTGACAGTAAAGACTGCCACAGGGGACAACTTCAGCCATTGCAGGAGATTTTCGAAACAAAGCCGCTATCACACTCCACTACGCGGCTATACCTCGGAACATTCACACTTGAAACACAACCGCGACTTACATGCTTTGATTCAAAGTTTGAAGTTCAAAGGTCAAAAGGAACTAACCTGCTGCTGCTTGTGCTTATTGATCTTGTGTGAAGGAAAAATCATGGATCCAGTGATTTGGCTTGTCCTCATTGCCATATTTGTGCTTACACTCTTTGTGGTACTCTACTTTCAGTTGTCTGGAAATAAGAAAAGTGAGTTTGAGCTATCAATTGCCCATAATTTATCTGTATGCCCCGCCCCCTGTGTAGTCGAGATCGAGAAAACCCGTCCCAGAGTTGTTGGTGGTGAGAGTGCAGTCATTACTGGTGGTGTGAGACGCCGCTCTCGTAACATCCGCTCTCGATTAGCCGCTGTCCAGCGAGCCAGAGGACAAGTGGAGCCAATACCCGAGGAGGATGGTGAAGAGGATGATGGAGATGGAGGTGATGGTATAGGTGAGGGTATAGAGGAGGAGAATATACCGAGCGGAAAGATTGGTACCAAGAAGCTCAAGAGGATTCAGGAGAAGGCTGAGAGAAAAGCCATGAGAGAGGTGACTTCTAGACAGTGTGTTGGCGTATGTTTGAAGTGCTGTGCCATTTGTAGCAAGAAGAAGCTGCAAGGGAGGATAAGAAGAAACGAGAGGCCTTGAGGGAGAAGGAGAGACAGCAAGAACACGAGGAAGAACAGGAAAGCAAGAAACAGGAGGTAAAAAAATTTGATCTCTTTCCCAATCTGTATAATTTATAGGAGGAAGAAGAGGCGAGGCAAAGGGTGGAGCAAGAGAGACAGGAGCACGAAGAGTACCTGGCAATGAAAGAGGCCTTTATGGTGGAGGACGAGGGAGAGGGGGCAGTCGATGACACAGAGGTGAGAAGTGTACTGTGTAAATTTATAGTCTGTGTTTTGATTGCTCTTTGCTGAATCAGTATATTGATGTTTGTGCCTCATCAAGCATATTGGTTTAGCGTATTGCTCCGTGTAATGACGCATGTCCCTAATTGTCTGTTTCCATGTCTACAGGCCCGGGGAGTGAAAGACTTCATTGAACACATACAAAGAAACAAGATTGTGTACCTGGAAGACCTTGCTGCAGAGTTTGGTCTCAAAACACAGGTAGGTACAGTTGACAAACAAACATGCGTGACTACCTTTCCTAGAGGACACGTACGTAGCCATACTAGTATAGACCAAACACTGACTTGTGTTTATGCTAACTCCCTTCTTCTAACACACACACACGCGCACACACGCTAACAGGAAGCCATTGATAGGATCCAAAGCCTACAGGAAGGGGGAGAGCTGACAGGGGTGATTGATGATCGTGGAAAATTTATCTTCATATCCCAAGAAGAGCTAGAGGCTGTGGCCACCTTTATCAAACAGAGAGGAAGAGTTTCCATCACAGACTTAGTCACTTCTAGTAACACTCTTATCAATCTCCAGTCCGAAACTGAGACTCTAGCAGCTGTGTAAACCATGTCTCCTTTCAGACACTCTCTCTATTTGTATTTCGTGCTTTACGTTTCTGCATTCCTTACATATAGGTTCTCACAATAAGTCAAACCATAGATAATAGAGCACAGAAATCTATTATCTATGGTCAAACTAATACTGTGTGTTCATAGCTGGAATAATAGAGCTGAGGGTGGTTATTTTGGCTGGGAAGCAGTTACCTACCCACTTCAATTGCTAACTGTAGACAAGACACATTACTAGGGGGTTATATAAAAAGCTTGCAACCACACTGTAGCTATTAAGTGAGCTAGCTATAATAGTAAGAAATAGAGATGCCACTCTCCACTAATGCAAGGATTACTCTGTTGCTGGTTGTGATTGATCTGTGCACACTGGTGTCAGGTGAGAGAGGTACTCACTGTGTGTACCTATAATTATAACCAACCATTACAGGTGTTCTTGTTCCCATGGGGTTTCACTCAGTCTGTGAGAAAGGAGAGAAAGGATTAAGGGGGTACCCTGGGCCTGCAATTTACAGAGCAAACAAGGGTGAGTATACAACTAACTATATTAGTCGTTCCTTTTTTTTTTACTTCTTATTCTGTGCATCAATGTTGCAGGTGAAAAGGGTGTTCCTGGTGTCTGCCACTCCAGATGTACCAACTCTTTGTACCTGGGAATATGCAGCCAGATCACAGCCAGTCTGGGGGACGAAGCACATGAAAATACAGATGACACGGACAAGAGGAGTGCTTACAGCTTTAATCCTGCCTTGTTGTACAAACTCAGAGTAGGAGTACTAACTGTGGATCAGCTCAGTGTGATCGAAGCTAAGAGTATACTGCAGTCTTTCTGCCTTGGTGGTACCGAAACATGTAAGGAAATAAAACTCTCGTGAATCTTTTACATTATGATATGTGCATTTTCCAGTTGAGAAAGGACAAAAGGGAGAGCAAGGAATCCCGGGGGTGGGGCTGAGAGGTGCGCCTGGACCTCCTGGAATGGATGGAATAAAAGGTATAGGGTACTCAACACCTATGCGATGGGCAAGCATATCTATTAAAATTACTTATACTTGTGCAATATTCAATCAATGTACCTACTGCTTATGCTTCTACCACCCCCAGGAGACAAAGGAGACATAAGTTACCCTACGAGTGAGCCAGTGGAGGGGCCAACGGGGGAGAAAGGGAGCAAAGGTGATGATGGGGACGTGGGTCCAGTTGGCAACACTGGTCAACCTGGACCAAGGGGTACTCCTGGTCCAAGAGGTGAGCTTAATTGTCTTGGAATGTGTATATTTATTCGATCATTGACAATGTATGTATGCTGATACATACCGTGTATTTGCAGGTGTAACCTTCATTCGTTGGGGAGAGAGTCTGTGTCCTCCGCAATCAAAGCTCCTACACAAAGGCCTTGCATTCAATGTTGGCATGAACAACAACCTCCTCTGTGTGCCTACCAATTCTAAACCCTCATTCAGTATTGGTAAAGGCTCCACCAAGCACAGACTGGTTCCAGTGTCGTACCCCATTTACCAGCACCTTTTCAACCTCAAGTGTGCACAGTGTGATGCTGAAAACAAGACCTCTATGTTCGTGCAACTAGGAACTGGAGTGTGTCCTAGTGAATGGTCTACTGAGTACAGTGGGTACGCTGTGAGTACCGCTAACTCTGATGTGGTCTGCTTGAATGGCAAGGTTGCTAAGGACATTGACTGGAATAGCAACCTCAACGATCTGAAACTGATAGATATTTCCTGTCCAACATGCAGTGGTTATTTGTCTGGAGAAACTGTATTGTGTGCAGTTTGCACAAAGTGATCACTGTTGTTAGGCAACACTCTCTTATTATTTTTTGCTGCTGTCCGTGGTATGTGTGCCAAAGACATTACAATTTTTGATGTTTATAATAACAAGCATAGATAAATGCCAATAGATATTTTAGCATAATGATTCTAGTACTGTATCAGTTCAGATTATGTACAATGGTTCATTCATCACTTCTTGTCATCTTTTTTATCCTGCATGTGTGTGTGTGTGTTGCAAATCAATGACTGTAGTACTACTTACGCCGATGAAGTTGCCTATAAATTATATTACACAGACACCATTAACAAATTCAATTATGGCATAAGCATACAAAAGTACGTTTTGTCTGCAAGGTTAAGTATGTTAATTAGTTGTAATGTAGGTCATGTTAACCACGCCCATGAACCACACCTACCTTGCTCTTGTCCCCCTGGTCAGTCATCTGCTCTAGGTTGTGGAGTGCCTCCTCGGGGTTGACCCCCGGCAGAGAGCTGAGCACAGAGTGGAGAAACTCAGGATTTTGCATCAAGTCCTCATCGTCAGGGTCATCCGCCTGTGTGTGTGTGTGCGTGCGTGTGTGTGGGGGGGAGAGGGGAATGTATATAATGTTAGTGTTTGTATGCATGTGAAGTGTGTGAGTGTACGGTACCAAAGTGTTGTAAAAGTGGGAGGGAATATTATGGGAAGACATACAAATCCTCGAGCTACAAAAGGTTAGTACCACTGAGCCCTCCTCACCTGTTCCTCAGTGTCCATAGCTTGCTGGTCATCGTCCATCACAGCCATGGACATCTGTAGAGCCAGTGCCATTTGGTCCTCCTCTGTCATTGTAGACACATTCTGAACACAGGAAGAGGGGATATAACATAGTGTACACACAACAATAATTAAAAATGCAAGTCCATTTAACTCTTGAAAACAGTCAAAGGTAACTACGTAGAAAAGCAAATCCATGAAATGGCAAGTGTGACACTAAGTACTCACAGAGACTCCTTGGTTCAACTGCATATCCTGTAGATTGAGACAAAGCATATGAGTAATCTGCTAAAAGTATGATGCTCTCTTACTGGATTGTACGGTAAGTCTGTCTCCTCAGCTTGTGCCAGCACTCCTCCACTGATCTCTCCACCTGATATCACTGTGTGAAGAAACAAACAAACAAACAGTCACCTAAGCGCTGCTGAATGACAAGAGACATACCTCCAGCGTCCGTTTCCATCCCCTGAATTGAGTCTACTTGCACTTTCCTGGCATCTTCTTCTTGTCTGTGTCGCTGTTCTTCCATTGACACCCTCAGAGCCTGTGAGGCGGGGGGTTAGAGGTCATCCATTAGTGCATAAATATCTCACCATAGCTAGCTCAGGGTCCTCTGAGGGGTCAATGCCAAACTCGAACCCCTGTCCCATGGGAGCGAGGGGAGCACCGTCCTCCCCGGCTAGGATAGGGGAGGAGAGGAGGACCTCGGACAGCAGGGGGCCTGGCAGAGCAGTTACAAGGTGACTGGGGTGGGGGACACTGTAAAGTACTGTGGTTGTCATACATGTATTAGTATTTACCATGTCTTCTCCTTCCCATTGATAGTGTTAATGAAGGTGGACAGTTTGTTATTGTTCACGTCCTGAGAATGTGAGGATAATAATACTTCTTCATTAAGTGAACAAAACAATTTACCTCTTCTCCGAAGTTGATGATGTCCACACTGACCTTCTCCTTCTTCAGCCTCTTGGCCAATCGTACAAGCTGTAGGATAATTGGATATGCAATGCATACAAGCACAGGAGTACTTGAAGTACCTCTTTCTCTTCGGAACCGACTGGACTGCCCACAAACACAATGATCCTCATTTTCTGGTTCTTGTTCTGTCGGTGCTTTAGGGAAAGCTGTGGGGAGACACAGATAGTGCCAAAAAATTGAGAGAATTTAATACATGAAAACAGAGTGTGTGGAATTAAATTAGCTTACATGAGCGATTCTGACTCCAGTGACAAAATTTATTCTGCCAGCTGGCTCGACAGCCTGCAGAGCCTTGAAAATCTTATTGTTGTCATTGGTGAGGGTCACACGCAACTGGGTACTGTACGGAGGGGTCCAGTGGATATTAGACATACCTTCTAGAAAACACTGCACCCAAACCACACCCAGACACACACTACTCACACCCTCACGTATTTACACTGCCTATACACACCGCCCACACCCTCACACTTCCAACTTCCAACACACACACCCTCACATACTCTGCTAGTGAGAGTAGTCCAACACTGTTCTCCTGATTCTGTCTGGTCTTCATGTGACAAACTGCATTGACAGCGTCTTGTTGTGCCTGGAGTCTTGTGGGAATGAAGTCACCATTACGCATCCACTCACTGTTGTCAACACTGGGGAATGAAGGAGACAATTCTATAATATATACTGTAGTAGTATAGTACAGGTGTTAAAGGTGAGCTAAGGCTATGTGGTGTATTCACTGATCTATAGCTTACCATATGACAGTAGCTTCAAGTCCCATTATGAACAGCAATAGAGAGAGAATAGAGCTAGAACTAGAGATGGGCAGAGAGAGGTGCTAATGGCTTTTTTCACGGTGGCTTTTTAGTTTCTAATTGGAGACACCCAAGTATCTTGTCGAGTCAGCATAGCACATTGCTCAATAGCCTCCTTCACAAGGCCTCAAGAGCGGCCTGGGATCGAGGCTAATTGCTCAAGTGCTGCAACAACCACAATGAGCCCCTCCCACTAGAGTGCAACCAGCCACACCCCCCTCTCCAGTATGCACTGGCTTTAGTTTTGTGTTGTTGCAAAGCAAATCACACACTTAACTTGTACCACAAATGGTTGTGGAAGCACCATACTTATAATGTAACTTCTGACTTTGCTGCATAGAGATGCTATCATTCACTGTCAACATGTTGTCTAGCTATGGCTTCTTCACTCTCCTCCTGGAAACATTGGAATGTGTCATGTATTTAACTGCATGCAGCTACCAAGTTTTTCATTGGAGCTAAAGGAGAACATAATCAGAAGGCCTAGATTAAAAATTGGACAAAGCTGCCTTATCTTCACCAGCAACAAGTTACAAGTGAGCTATGCTGAAGTTTCTGTATATCTATTAGCTAAAATAGATAAGCACTTATACTTTCAATGAGCCTCAGTGGCCACAATGCAAGCTATAGGGGACATTTAAACGATTTCAGGTATAAAACCTGTGATAGCCGTAGTGTAAAGAGTTGGCATGCAAGGTGGTGAATTAGCTGTTCTATGAACTCTTGGAGATGCCACTGTCTCCATGTACTGTAATCTCTTCATACATTGGTACCAAGCACCCACTGATTTACTAATAGATTGAAACTAACTGTTTACACAGGGAGTCAACCAAGTGCTGAACGAGATGGCAAAATCTGCAAGGTTTCATCTGCTACTGATTGTAGCTTTGGAAATGGTGAGTCCCTAGACTGCAATAATCACTAATGATTCACCTGTTCTACTATCTGTGTAGGTTGTGTTTGCAATGGCTGACTACCATTTAGGCTACAACATTATCAGCTACAGTAGCTCTAACAACACACTGGCCAATGGCACTTGCTGTGGTGAGACCTGTGATACAAGTTGTAGAACCACTCTTCGTCTGTGCTTCAGAGACGCTGGACACCCACACAATGACGTTGATTCCAGTTGTACGATAGTGCAAAATCGTGAGAACGCAAATCAAGTCTTTTTTGATGCATCTTCGCAGAGTTCCATACCAAAATACTTCTCGGTATGTGTGCCAATTTTGGTAATGATAATTATTATTACTTATACCTACAGCAAACATTCCAGATATATGTCAGAGTCTCTCACAGTGTGAATGAGGACACAGCTACTGCCAACTTTGATCCTCCATTCACCGATCCACTCATTGATGAAATCTTCATTGAAGCCAATGTCAGTGCTGTCCTCTTTCCTAGCACTTTCTTTGTAATTACTGAAATGTACACTGTTACTGGAAACGTTGGAATAGCCACACTGACAATAGGAGTTAATGCTCGCTGTGCTGAGAACTACTTTGGTGATGGCTGTGAGATGCTTTGTGATGCAGATGGCATAACTAACTGCACTGCAGGTGAGAACACTACTAAAGTATTTACCACTTCTTACTCTCCCCCCACATATACACACAGTTCTCACTTCTCCTCAACCCCAAATAATGCCAACGGACAATCCAGAAACACCTAGTCAGACGTCCAGTTCCGACCAACCATCCACCCCAACCACAGGCCCATTAGTACCCACTCCTGCCAACACCATAATTCCTATTGCAGTGGGTGTGTCCATTGCCGTCTTGGTCCTGATCATCATCGGAGTGATCGTAATCATTCTCATTATTTACTGTGTTAAAAAAGGCAAGAAGGGATCTTGGAACCCCAAAAGTGAGTTTTTCTTGCGCACAAAATCCTCAACGGCTGTATCCTTCAATACCAAACAAGACTTTGTAGTGTACAACTCCCAGCTTGGGTAGATGTGCAAAAAAATTGGTACCTGTCATTTTTCTTTCAGGGAGTACTGAGCCTCAATTTACTTTGGAGAGGGCTGAAAGGAACCTCACCAGCAACATCAACAGGTTCAGTGTCATCAGTGACAATGGAGAAGAGGTGGAGTATGCAATGGTCAACAAAAGTGAGTATTTCAGTCTACTCTTACCAATTCAATTACCCCCCTTGTCTATGTAGGTCCAGCTAGGACCTCTCGTGCTAGATCGCCTCCCACACCACCCCCTCCTTACTCCTCTGATAAGCCCGAAGTTAGCGAAACCGAAGAGCCAGTAGAAATAGCACCAGCGATGGTAATTATCTGTTAATGTGTATCCATTATGTTATGCATGCACTCATAATTATTCCAGGACTTTGTGGTTAGGAATAAGGATACGGAAGAACGCTTTGCTGGTTATGAGACGGTAGACTTTGGTCCTTCAACAACAACAACAGAGGAAAATGTAAACATCCTAATTTAGCTATCGTTGAATGGCTCTAACCGGTAGGAAATGTGACCAACGGCAAAATACAAAAGTAGGAAATGTGGCCTTAGTAGGAATAATGGCTCAACCGGTAGGAAATGTGGCCCAGTATGAATAAATAGACGAAACGGTATAGAAAACGTTTGTTCAGTATTAATGTTGTCTTTGAGAGGTCATACAAGTTGGATAGTTGAGTGTAGAATGTGTTGCTATGGGTAAGCCGATATGAAATGCCAGCCAATCAACCAATTAAATGTTATCCAACTTCACCACATCACAAATACTATGCACACCACTCACTCCATTCCACAGGGAGAAACTGAAGACCAGCCATCTGATATACGGTATGCCTCTCTGAACATTCACCAAGGCAACGGGTTCGGGGCTGAGAATGTGCAGGAGATTGCATTTGAAGTAGAAGCTGCTGACACTGAGGAGGACCAGGTCAGTTAAAAATTAATGTTAAATTCCCATGTCATGGAAACTTTTCAACACAGGAACCAGTGAGCTATACCGTGGTCAAGCATCAGGACAGCTAATCAAAGAGACATTTAAGCCGCTCCAAGAATAAATTTACAGGATTTTTCAATCATATATTTTTACAATTCATATTAAGCGTTGTGTATACAGATGTAATTTTTAGTTGTTCAATATTATAGATTGTTATGTTTATCAAAGTTGTTTTTGCTATTAAAATTTGCTAATGTAATTTGACTGTTATGAAACCTGTGTGTGAAGGATGTGATGCAGAACTGCATGCACAAAATAAAGGAATTCACCATTTAGGGATTTCTGTAATAAACAATACTCTGACACTGGATGATGACGAGCTAGTCAAACATGGACTGTGCAGACACCCTATACCCACATTACATTCCTTATCACTGGACTACCAGGTATTTCTTCACAAATAATGTGAGTCTTAATGTCACCACACAGTGTGTGCATTATCCTTATATGCAGGTTGTAGCGGACTACAGACTTAACTTTGGCGCTGACAACGTTGTACTCCTCACCTCTTGTACAATGCAGGACCACCCTCACTATGTGCTTCATGGAATCACAAAAACTACCGAGTAAAGACGAGGCTGAATGTGAGCATTAAGTGGTTGTGTAGTTAACATCGATAGCACGATTGACAACAAACTGGAGCAGCTCAGTATTTGAGCAATATTATCCAGTAAGGACTGATGCATGGTACTCAAACATAGTATCTTTACCACTGTGGTGCACTATCAGTCTATCACAGGGCACTTTCCAGTTCTACACCAGTGTCGACTCAGAAAAATTTTCAGATAGTGTGCATGCTTATCGAGGCAGAGTTGCCAACAGATCTCTACAATCAGCCTATTTTACAGAGCGGTCAGTACAGTGGCAAAGGTGAACTAACGAGCACCAGTTTGAATGTATCTTTCACTGTTCGCTGTGAGGAAGGTTTCTTTGGTGAAGGATGCGAGAGACTATGCAGTTTCATAATGGGTAGCTACCTGAAAAATAAGTGAGCTGTAGATCTACTCGATCATGCATTACCTGCTATAAATGCATGCAAATTTAGGACACTATTAATTTCGTCACTAGTCTAGCTATATATACATTGAAGTTCTCCCAAATATAGTTTATGGTGTTACTGAATAATGGAATTGTTCCATGCCCTGCAGTTTAACCTGGCCCCATTGTGTACAAAGGCTACAATATTGGTGCTATAGACAGTGCAGTCGTGTTTGGAGTCCTAGGTACTAGGTATAATCGTGTGCACCACATTGGATACTCTATTTGCAACAGGCGCAGAAAGTAAACAAAACAAAAACTAATGCAATACGACATAGTTCTAGTTCATCATTTACTTCGTTTCTGTATTTTAGTATCAGGATTGTTTCTTCTCAGTCACAATACTATTACAGACATACAAATGTAGCCAGCCCCACCCCTCTCCAACAATATGCATTTACATGATAATCAACACACATGTTCTTATCAAAGATGATTGTCCTCTTTACAAGCAACACTAAAGTGAGATGCACTCTTAGATGAGCTACAATATATGGCGTATAAAGGTAAAATAGTATTCAAGGTGGAAAATTAATGTTATACAGTAGCTCTTTAGTCTTACATGCCACTGTCTCCATGTAATCATGTACTGTATCTCACAGTATACCTTGGTCCCAAGCACCCACTGATTGGCTATAATTGATTGAAACTAATTATGCATGACTGTTGTTGTATTACAGATCTAGAGATATAAAGTAAACACTCATGACTGCATGTACTTACACAGGGAGTTGACTGTTTACTAGTTACTGAACGAGATGGCAAAATCTACAAGGTTTCATCTGCTACTCATAACTTTGGAAATGGTGAGTTCTATTACAATAAATCGCCACTCTGTTAGTGTTATCCAATCTGTGTAGGTTGTGTTTGCAATGGCCGACTACCATTTAGGCTACAACATTATCAGCTACAGTAGCACTAACAACACACTGGCCAATGGCACTTGCTGTGGTGAGACCTGTGATACAAGTTGTAGAACCACTCTTCGTCTGTGCTTCAGAGACGCTGGACATCCACACAATGACGTTGATTCCAGTTGTACGATAGTGCAAATTCGTGAGAACACAAATCAAGTCTTTTTTACTGCATCTTCGCAGAGTTCCATATTAAAATACTTCTCGGTATGTGTGCCAATTTTGGTAATGATAATCATTATTACTTACACCTACAGCAAACATTTCAGATATATGTCAGAGTCTCTCACAGTGTGAATGAGGACACATCTGCTGCCGACTTTGATCCTCCGTTCACCGATCCACTCATTGATGAAATCTTCATTGAAGCCAATGTCAATGCTGTCCTCTTTCCTAGCACTTTCTTTATAATTACTGAAATGTACACTGTTACTGGAAACGTTGGAATAGCCACACTGACAATAGGAGTTAATGCTCGCTGTGCTGAGAACTACTTTGGTGATGGCTGTGAGATGCTTTGTGATGCAGATGGCGTAACTAACTGCACTACAGGTGAGAACACTACTAAAGTATTTACCACTTCTTACTCCCCCCACACATATACACACAGTTCTCACTCCTCCTCCCCCACCCCAAACAATGACAACGGAAGCTCTAGAAACTAACCCTAGTCAGACGTCCAGTACTGACCAACCAAACTTCCCAACCACAGGCCCATTAGTACCCATTACTGACAACACCATAATTCCTATTGCAGTGGGTGTGTCCATTGCTGTATTGGTTCTGATCATCATCGGAGTGATCGCAATCATACTCATCATTTACTTCTTCAACAGAAGCAAGAACAGAGCTTGGAACCCCAAAAGTGAGAGATTTTTGCAGCAGATAATTGTGCACATACAAAAGAATGCTTGTATAACAGCTCCCCCAAAATTTATCTTTGTAACTAGGCGATGCATGGAGCTATTATACACAACTAACAAGTGCACAATACCTGTGCAATAATGACTGTCCATGCACTTTCTTTCAGGGAGTACTCAGCCCCACTTTACTATGGAGAGGGCTGAAAGGTCCATCACCAACAACATAGACGAAGAGGTGGAGTATGCAACCATCAATGAACTGGTAAATGTCTGTTTTGATGCATATCAACTCACTGCATACGTACACTCACATTCCAGCACTTTGTGGTGAGCAATGAGGAAGAGGAAGATCGCTTAGCTGGTTATGAGACAATAAAGCGTCTTCCTCCAACAAAAGAAGCGAAGGTAAAGTGTTATATCGTTGAATGGCTGAGAACCCACTAGGAAATGTGGGGTCTATAGTAGGATTGTTGTGTTTGGAGGTTAAGTGTATACAATGTCATTCATTGTGAATGCATGTGTGTTGCAATGAGTAAGCAAAGAACAACAACTTTGGAATCTCAATTATTCTAGAGTTATATCACGTTCTATAATTCCACAGGGGACAACTGAAGAACAGTCATCAGCATTAACGTATGCGTCTCTGGACATTCAACCAAGTGGGGCAGTCATCCGTGAGATAGATTCTGAAGAGAATGACACTGAGGACGAGGTCAGTAATTATGACAACATTCGTTCACTTTCAATATCTCTTATTGTACACTGTACTTATAATGTACAGTGAGTGTGCCATAAGAATTTTAAAGTGAATGAATGTATTATGGTGCTATGCCTAAATAACCGAATTGATTGACTCCTACTGCATCAATATACTGTATAAATTTGTGACAGCAGATCTAATCCATACTGTGTTCCAATGTCATGCAATGCAGGATCAAAAACCAGTACGTTATGCTGTGATCAAGCAACACAGCGATTAAAGAACCAATCAAGCCAATTGCCAATAAATTGACACTTCAATGCATGCATAATTATGTTACTGTACAGTTATTCAATACTAGCTGATCTATTACTGCTATTTGTGTCAAAATTTATAATCATAATATTCCTACATGATATGCAAATGAACGTTTTTTGATGCAATGAATCTACTACATGTATGTGATTCATGATTACTGCCTTCATGTAAATGAAGGAGTCTTTTTATATAATTATATATTATGCAAAATAAAAAGCAACCACCCATTAAAGAAATATTGTTCATCATACATGTATACTATCAGTGTTTCATGTCCGTTTTCATGCATGCCTATAATTATAGCTATGCACAATGATATCATCATTTTGGAAGATTTGTCAATTCATATAATTTAATGAGTACAAGTATAAAAAATAATGCAGAATAGATATTATAACAGTACAGTTTCAACATACAAGGCTAGAACAGTCATAGAAGCTACTGTATGACACAGCATCCACCCTTTGCCTGCAAGAAGTATACAAGTGGTAAAGGGTGTCCCATTAAAAAGTCATGCATGTCCTTACTTCTTTGTAAAATGCTTTCGAGGTCCCACTCAATTTGTCAGTTTTCTGCACTAGATCGTCCAGTTTTTCTCCTCTCTCCAGAAGCTGCTCTATCGTCTCGTGCTGGGAGGGAGGCGGAGTTAGATAGCTAAATGTATGCACCAAGAGTATAATTACTTAAGCCATGGAGTGAACATGTTATTACAATCTGGACTCACCAACACAATCTTAGTCTCATCCAAGTCACTCTGTACTCTCATCATGGGGTCAGCTTCCCTGGGGTCCTGTAGAGAAGGAGGTCACATGATTGAAGCTCTCATACCAGAAAATGCATTTGCCCTACTTGATATCTCTTCAGGTGTGCATCCAGGGGAGGGTATGAGAGATCACTGGAGAGAATACTTATCACTAAATAAATAGACGAAATCTATACACATTGTTGCATGCACTGACAAAGTTAGGCCAGGTCCACCCCATCACACCACACACCTGGAGGGAGTATCCCATGACGACCGTGGGAAGTCTGAGCTGAACTCCTCCATGATCTGAGTGGACACACACACTCTCCATTAATATACAAATAATAACATGGCCACAAACATACAGTACACTATTAGGTGCACTAAGTTATGAGCTATACTATGGTAAGGGTCACCTTGCTCATGAGGGTGAAGGCTACTCTGGGCGGATAATCATTGTCTGCAATCACCACACACGCTAGAGAGTCTGATCTCACATGAACATGGCACTTATAATCTGTGCAGGAGGACAAGAGTGTATACACAAACACAATATGGCTTGAAAACAGCTGATGATAAAACCCTATCAAGTGTGTTCATACAATGTGTGAGCCAATGATGGTAATGCCAAGTACACTGTAATTGTACAATGTTCATACAATGTATATTAGGGTAGGGCAGTGATGGTAATGCCATGCAAGTACACTGTGTACACGCAATGTGGACTAAGGGTAGGCCAGTGATGGTAATGCCAAGTACACTGTGTACACGCAATGTGGACTAAGGGTAGGCCAGTGATGGTAATGCCAAGTACACAGTGTACACGCAATGTGGACTAAGGGTAGGCCAGTGATGGTAATGCCAAGTACACTGCACTGTAATTATACAACACACAATGTGTATTAGGGTAGGCCAGTAATGGTAATGCCAAGTACACTGTGTACAAGCAATGTGGACTAAGGGTAGTGATGGTACTCCCTGTACCTTGCTCTTTCACTGATTGTCTCTGTCCACTGGCGGTTTTCTCCACTAGGATGTCACTCGTAAACGCCATGAACTCTCGTACACTGTAGCAGTGTAACATAGGTAGTATTAGTCATTTACACACATCACTATTGTTAAGGACAGCATATTTGCAAATGTAGACCCACTTTGCAAGACATAGCTTACCCTGATCTCTGAAAGAAGCCAAACGAAGACAATTCATAGCTGGCTTTTTTCTGGACAGGCTTGGCTGACTTATACAGAATGGTGATGGAAAATATTTTAACCATATTCAGTTCTGTTTCTTCAGGCTGAGGGCTAGTGCAATCCTTTGTAGCTAGCTCAGTGCTGTAGCTGAATAGCTAGTTGTGGCTGGATGACTGTGTATTTATTTTATTCTTTTCAACATTTCACATCATTTTTCGTTTAATTGACACAAACCCAACCACCGCGGCTTGTTAGTTAGTCTTCAATATGCGCTTATAAACTAGCCGCGGTTAGTGTATCACCCCCCCTCCCCAGTCTGATGTAGATTCAACCATAGATAGACACTTTTAGCAGTATGATGTGAACATAATTATCATCAAAACAACACTTTTAGGATAAAAATAAACAAACAAGATAAATGATTTTGGGTTGCCTCATAATGAAAATGTGAATCAAAACGATGCTTAAATACATACATAGGTATAGGTGAAATGATATTATGTGACACGTACACACTAAACACACTACAACACGGTTGCAAGTACAGTTAGCAATACAGTTAAACTGATGAGTAGTGCTCCTGTTGAGTGAAGTGTGTGTGCTCCATTGCCAGGCCATGTGAGGGTTATAGGATTGGGATCAATAGAAATCACACCGGGAGCAGAAGCCAGTGTTGACATGCCAACAGGATTACTAGAAGGGTTACTTTGTGAGGGAGGATTTGTTGGTTGTGGGGGATAGTCTAAGTCCATCCAGCGTTCACAGGGGAAGAGAGGTCGGAGCACATCAGCAATAGAGTGGTCATAGCTGCAAACGAGAAAAACATTAATGAGAGCCATTATCTACTCATACTTCATTTGTACCTAAAGTAACAAAAATAGTGATGATGTAAAGGATAATAGATAATTGTTATTCACACACGTTTTGAGTCACAAAGGAACTGGGGAAAATGAGATAATTTAATAATCAAATGCAACCTCACTATATTGCAGTGTGTGTCCTTTTTTTCAGACAAAACACCTTACTGACACACCTCTCTACAACTTTGTTATTCACACACCAAAAGATATTCACCCTCAGCTACCAGTACTACCATGAATGTACTACCATGAATAGCCAGTCTACTCTTTATGCTAAATTAATCTCAATGCATATGAATGTAGCAATTGTGCAACCAACAAACCCAAGGCATGCTTAAGCACACAAATTTGAGGTGCTTAACATTAACCTACCTGTGGGATCATGGCCCACTAAACATTCCCCTCAGCCTACACACCATGGTTAATGATTCAGCTCAGGCTTTGAGACAGTGTGAAGTCACTGTGAACACTATAAATGTAGTCTAAACATTATCAATAATCTACCACAGTCCTTGAAGTGGGTGTAATGAGGTGTAATGGTGTAATCATAGATTGGTACACACAAACACAACTCACCAGTTGATGGTGTCTTCACAGAAACTGTAGCTATTCTTCACAGTTACTCCTGTGCTCTCTTGGTTGCATTCTCCCATAAACTGGCAGAAGTATCGAGCATGATTAGACGAGCAAGACGGTGCGATTATGTGTAGACCGTTATCCGTTGCAAGTGTCTTGGATACTTTAAGATCCGTGAATTGAATAAACTTGAACATCCATTCAGAGACAAGAGTGTCACCTTCAATCTGTCCACAGTGATTACTACTGAGTGCACTCTGCGGTGTGAATGTGCTCAATGCAGAACATGTGCCTAGAGGAACAACTTCATCTTTCAAGTCGCAAAAATGATTATCCAAAAGCATGTTTCGTAAGGTAATATCACAATTGCTCTCGATATCTTGTGTACAATTCTGTGTTGAAGTGAGAATTACATTATTGTCTTCACATCTTGGAAAGTTTTGAGCGCACAATATCGCTTTGGTTGCAGACTGACAAGGATCTAGTTCTTGTCCAGCCATGATACTGAAAGTTACTTCTATTTGCCCATGGATCCCGTCCTCTAGAAGGTGCACCATTGTAGCTATGACATCAGGAACACTGTAGTCCACTCCACAGTAGGTGCTGTTGGGTCTCCTGCACCCGATGGGAGAGCCTGCTGATGATGGTGTGTCAGGTTGTGATATGATAGTCGTGGGGTTTGCACTGCACAGAGCAGCCATTAAGACGATCAGTACTACGAGATCCTTCATTTTGAGATATAGACTGAGATTACCACTTTTTTTAGATTTTGAAAATGATTTTTTGCTATCTGGCTTTTTATACTACAAGCTGCGAGCATGCAAGAAACAGCTACGCCCACTTTTTGCTCATATCCTGCAATGATGCCATGACAACGTCCACATGGTCAAGCTGAACTGAGGCTGAGAACTCGCTCTTCTGTGCTGGTTTAGATGATATAGAGGTAATCCAGCTCACAGTATGGTATTCTCTAGGTGCATTAATATTATAGGTGGTGGTTTATTTATGATTGTAATGTAACTTACACATGTAGGTACGCGTGCGCGTGTACTGTGTGTGTGTATGTACGTATGCACAGTACACGCTTATATTTATAGGAATACCTTGAACCATGTCTGATTATCGACGGCTGCTGCTGCTCTGTGTCAAAGCTCTCTCAACGTTTGACCCCCAGCTGACTGGAGTGGACAACCATCTAGACGTCTTTCTGACATCCCCTGGAAACACGGTATGTTCACCTTTACACTTCCTTGCTGTGAAACGTTGCAGTAGAAATAATCATGTTGTTATGTGCACTGTCTGAGCAGGGTTGTTGTTTTACACACTTATAGATCCTCCAAATTAGATCTTCCGCTGTCGTGGAATGGTGATTAATACATTGTATGTCCTTGCATTTTTAATTATGGCTTTTCCTTACTATTGAGCCTTTATCTTTGTGTATCTAATTCCACATGATTATAAATTTAGTTGCGATAGGTTACAAAGCACGGTTATTGACTACCTCCGTTTGTTTCAGATGAGAAAACACATGTTTTCACACACGACGCATTATTCATTATTTGGTTGGCTTCTCTTTTGTTCTCACATGTGCTGTACTATTTCCTAGAGGGAGTGAACGTAACTGAGTTTGGCTTATTAAGTTTGTCTGATCAGTTAGAATCCCCTTTTTGATAATCATAGTTGACTCAACATTGATACCTTTCAAGAGCATTAAAGACCTTTTTACACGAGGCTTAATCCGAACACTATTGCAATTCGCTGCGCAAGCAACTGGAAAACTACCATGAGTTTTGTGTGTTATCAACCAGGCAAGTGTACACATGCCTGGGCAATATGCAGGTGCAACCACACAGCTCATTGAACATAAGTCTGCCACAGCTGATATAGACCCATCACGCCACCACTTAGTTTATCCCCTCCCTACATTCTAAATATGATCATTCATTTTCCTTGTGTGTGCATGATGTTGATTTATGCATCATGTTGTTTATTTCTCTCCTTTTTTGCAGTTGAGCGAAGAAGCTGACCAGGCGTTTGTGGGTGAGGTGTTCTCTGGCTGTGCACGCTACCAAGCTCTCATCAAGGTATACATATGCCATAGTTCCAACTACTACGCATTTGAAATCAGATCCCTGAAATTCATACTCTGAGTACATGTAACTATAATTATTTAATGATCATCAATGGCCCTATGATCCATGTCAACTAAAAGTTGTGTGGGTAGTTCTAGTGTTTCTGTACTTGCCTCTACCTATAGTGTTGTGTTTCCTCTATTTCATTGCAACTCTACTTGTACATTAGAATGCTTGAGATGCTGATACCCACTAGAATGCTAATACCTTTACATAGCTAATTAATTACTCAAGAGACACTTTCCTACCGTATTCAGTCTGCTAATATTTTAAAATACCACACATGTGCTTTAGAAGGTCTGCACTCTTGAATGCAAAAGTTGACAGGTTTCAATTAGTCCATAATTATAATAAATAGATACCACCTGTAGGCTCTTAAGGTAAGCAACCATGCAGCTGTATTGCAGCATTACCATTACCGCAATCCTTCACTGACCTGTATTGGGATGAATCATACCATAGACCCAATGTCATTCACTGGTATCCTCCAGCTATCAGGTTACGGCCACCAGCAAAGGCACATTCCATTCCTTAATGTTTACCATTTGAGTCACTATGTTGTTTATTCCCTGCTGATTTTACCAAGCTTATTCATCGTTCCTATTCAGACTACACAGTGATGTAATGTGCTTCTGTAAGCTAGCATCAAAACGTGTTGAGTACTATCTGCATAGTGTGTGTATACTCTTCCCCATTGTGTGCACTTAATCTTGGGTACCTCATCGCCCCAAGGAAATACCGGTCAAACATGTGATTTTGTAGTTGTAGCTGTAAATGTACATCGATCTTTGTAGTTGATTAGAAAAGGTTTCGATATTATTGTCGTACTGCCTAAACCATCTATCTTACATGCAGTCTAGTAAGGTGGTTTTTTAGATTGTCTCTTTTTAGAGTGTGAGTAACGTAAGGAATAAATAGTACGATAGTCCAGTCCGATAGCCTTAGGGCTTATCATAATTAATTTCCCTTCAACAATAGAGTTTGTAATGACAGCATTTCCTAAGACATAACAGCATCTCCCAAGGGCTTTGAGTGAGGAACACACTGCATGCAAACACTCTGTTTACCATGGCCACTATAACTGATAAACAATTAATGCACCTCAAAGGAAATATTCAAAGAATTTGCATGTACAAATCGTTAGGTCAGCTAATACATTCGTAAGATGTTCTTTATTCATGGTGCATATAATTATTAGCTAACGAATTAATCATATAGCGTATTCAGAGCATTTGTTGGTGGTCAACCTGTCGCTGGTTCAGTAACATGATAGTACCACCTGGGCCAGTCCTATTCATTTATAACCCCCTCTCCAGGCAACTATGTGATATGTATTTTTCTACGGAAAGCGCACAATGTCGGTTGGTTGTATGCGGCTTCAATTAGCTATGCATCTTTCGTAAGTCTATATCTTAAACTTTCTGGGTATTGCTTGTTGTTAGTAGTTGATGCTAATTTGTTTAGTCAATTTTTAAAACAACAAAGTGCAATTACACTAACCATACATATATAGGTATTGAGATTAGTGAAAGTGTTCTTTCTCCATAACTTCCCCTATTGTGTGTATACTACAGCAGTTTAATATAATTATGATGCACAGCTATTGTTTCATCACTCATCACAACCATGAGTTGTCCCACAAAGTCATGTGAATATCCCAAGATCTGATATGATGGCCACTTCAGAGTATAAAGCTAGTGTACAGCTCCATTGTTTCTTTAACAATCCTTTTATGCAAATATCTATGACCTACTCCATACTGGGCTAGTGGCCTTGACCAACACTTACTACATACATGTACTACCAAGAGCTTATAAAGAGAAGAGGGTGTTACTACCATATCCCAATTGTCCATAAATAATATGCCGGGGCTCCCCTTCTTCAGTACTGCCAAATTCCTTGTCCTATATAGTTGTTGCCTTGTTGTTTCTTGGAGTGAGTGTGTGAAGTGAATCAATGTAACTGCATGTTACATGGTAGAACATGCCCAACACTCTCTCTAAATATGCTGTTTGGACGAGTGTTTTTGCTAAAGTTATGGTAGAATTTCCTGTCCGTGTATACATGAACATGTACATGTACTTCTTGTATGGCTTCAGGTGGTGACTGATGGCTACTATGCTAAGGAGGGCAAGTCGTGTCTCAGAGCTGACTATAACCTCTACTCAGGTACGTATGTCCTTTCCGCATGCATGATCATCGAATAAGTCAACAACAACAATTAGGATAGGTGTCTGCTTGATACCGATATTAGAGGGCTGCATGCAATGATACCTGTGTCTTTGCCTAATCACTCACCTAGCTACAGTACTTATATTTATGTATGTGTGGGGGTACTTGGGGGAGGGTGTAATTACGCTAAAGTTATCCTTAATCAATCAGTCTAGCTGATCTCATATGAAGGGGCCTTGTATGGTTGTGATGCTTGCATATTACCAACAAGAGTCTGTTTCACTGTAATCCATTGTTTACTGTTGTGCTAACTCGTATAGCCCTCTTCTCACAGCTCCCAATTATGTGATTGTAATGAGACCCCCTGGTTGCGTTACACTTGACCTAAACAAACTCATCTTATTAAGTTTTCTCAGAGGCACTGCCCTCATGTGCTCTTACATGGCATAGCACCAGCTAGAGAGGTTCCAGTGCTTGTAACACAATAGTTCATCTTAGTTTGGTTTCATGTGTGTATACTAGTAGCTATATTCAATGCTAACACATGTGCAGAGAGGAATGTTGTACATCCTATATTCTATCACAAGGCATTGTTGGTCCTACACCACTTAAACTTGTATGGTTGAGTGCAGCAATCATGTACTCAGAAATATTTGTTCAGTTAAACTTTCCATTTTACCTACTTTTTGATTAATTGGCACGCAAGTGTTTTATTGAGTGGTGAAAACTTGTGCCTTTTATGCAATTAAAAATCGATAGCAACTGTTTAGCAATTATTTGCCATGGATACGTACATAAATAGTTGCTGACTAGCAAGGCTAGTTTTTTGCTTACGTAATGTAAGTTAAAATGATTATAATGGGGCCTGCCCAGGGAGAGTTGAGAATGCTGACTATTGTCTCCAGATCTATTGGTGGTGAATATTACCAGCCTGGCAGGATTCATGATTGGTGGTTTGCTGTCTTTGTCCATTTATTGTTTGCAGGTGCCTTACTCGTTAATCCCATTACCATTAAAATTATGTGATATGACTTATTTACTTTGTCACCAGTGCACACTATGGGCTATACTTACACCCATACACACGCACACACGCACACACATACAGTGATTGTGTACCTAGTCATGTTTCGACTGGAGGAGCTGGGTATGGGTCACTTGAAGAAACTTCTCAATACACAACACACAGGGAAAATGCACAAGGTTAAAAATCAATTTCTCTGAGCCCCCAATTAATAGTTTTGTGCATACAGCTTTTGCAATTCTTTTTCAATGATACTAATCTGAAAGGATGGATCAAGCAAGAAGTGAGTCACATCGCACACAACATTGCACACATTTGCATATGTTTAAACAGTAGGTGCTGTATATATAACACACATGGAACACAAACAGACTACAGTACATGTATGCTAGGCACTTTAAATAGTTTTGAGTTGTTATTATTTTGTTAGCATGCTGTTTTATTGCACCTGCAGTGGTGTAAAGTATATGATGGGAGTTTTGTTGAGACAAACATCATCTACCCGATGTCAAGGTGTGTTCGTTTGTAGCGTACGTGTGAGAGTCAAGTGTTTAGTTATGGGCAATTGAGCCAGAGTCCATAGCCCATCAACTTGTGACCTCATTAGTCCATACTTTAGTCATCATACGGTTTCCCTATGCATACTATACTCACGTTCTGACTTAGATGTCTGTATTTAGAAACTGGTAATTAAATGTGTTTTACCCGCTCAATATTTCCCTTGTGTTTTCCCCACATGTTTCACTTTTCATTACTATGGAAATGGACACATGACATTGTGTTTAATGTGGGCACAGCAATATCCTGTTGTGTTGGGTAGTGCACAGTCAGGTGTAACTGTGTACTGAGCAGGTGCATGGTGTGAGCAGGTGCATGGTGTGAGCAGGTGCATGAACTAGCTTGTGTAGTATATAGTAGTCACCCTTGGCAACACCAACAGTATAGCTGTAGTAAATATGTGGCCTATATGATGTGAGCAGGTGCATGTATGTGGTCCCCTCAGGTTGGATGTGGAGATGAGGGAGTATCTTGAGCAGCTGTCTGACAAACTGGCCAATAAGGGACAGGCCAGGAGAGAGGGGAAGCCAGTCACAGGTACGTATAATTAGACTAACAGGGTTTCTTTTAGGATTTTGCACAAGTAGGTGAAATGTGGGAGACATTTCAAGCAGGTAAAAACATCACCTGCCAACCCGCAATAAAAGAAACCCTGACTAATCTAATAAAATGGTAAATTATGTTGTCTTCATTGTCTCATTAGAGGTTCAACCATTCAAGTTGACCAAACCACAACCACGCAGTGTTCCTACACCGGACAGGGTAAGGATGGATTTTTGTGTTTGCATAATTAACATTAAGGAATTTGTGTTTTGCTGCAGATACCTCTTTTAAAGGCATTCAAACCAGTAAGTTAACATCTTTTCGTAAGGGATCTTTACCGTATAAGTATATTTATTTTGTAGCGTGTATACGTGTTGATCTTTTCCATATTATTCATTAGCATTTATGATCTTTACCGTATAGATAATTATAAAGTGTAGACATGTACATTTTTTCATTTGGTTTGTTAATGATCTTTACCGTATAATTTTATAATTATTAGACGTGTTTTTATATCATTATAATAGGTGCCCAAATCCACATACAACCCACCAGTGGAACGAATTAGACTCGCTAGAGCACAAGAGGAGAACAGAAAGAGAGCTGAGGTGAGAAAATAACCGCACTCTTTCATTTCCCGTCTTTAATTGACTTTAAACACGTGCAGCAAATGCTACTGGACTCTGATAGATTGCAGTTCTCCTGTTCCACTGGTGACAAGTCTGAGAAGACCAAGGCAAGTCAATTTTTTTTGCGAATTTCTCTCATCCAATGATCCCTCGTGCAGGCTGGCATGGAACAGATCATTGCTGAGAGAGAAGCCAAGTAAGTCGCCAATATATTAACGTTCCTAGTTGATACACTCTTAACTGTGTTATGGTACCCAGGTTGCAGTACAACCCAGTCAAGCCCACACCATTGCCATCATCCATAGTAAGTTATGTTGCTTCTTACACGTACCCTATACTGTAACACACACAGTACGAAAACAGACACTGATTGCTTGGCCCCTCATAGAAAGAAATCCGTCCTGTGAAGCTGAATGCAGTGGCCATTTTGAGGGAAGGTGCGCGTGTGCAGAGAGTAGAGGATGAGGAAGAGAAGAGATTAGCCAGTCTAGAGGCTGGGGAGAAGGATGCATCTGAGTTCACTCGCTGGCAGGAGGAAATGAAACAGAGAGAGGCTGCTGAGAAGCTAGCGGATATACAGAGGAAACATTTGGTGAGTCATCTGTACGTCATCCATATAGCTATTCTTCTAACATGGGCAGTCATGCAGACGTTTAATGATTAAATAGTACTTAGAATAAGCTGAATGCATTACCTCACTGTGTGCTTATTTCCACATGTCTATACTCCACACACACAAACCTAGGAAGGACAACTGAGCTACGAAGAGGCAATAATCTCTAAGCAGAACTACACTCGTGAGATGAGGGAGAGAGTGGGTGTGGTCAAGGAGCAGACAGACGAAATGATGAGAACGTACTTTGCTCAGCGGGCAGAGGAACAGCTTGAGATGAGACAACTGGTCGAGGCCACGATGGCTGGACATCAGAGCACAAGAGAGGCAAGGGCAAAACTGCAGACCATGAAACAAAAGATGGGTGAGGTGGTAGCATAATTATATTATATAATAAGTGGTATGTATGTATGTAATAGAGGTAGTCCAAGATGATCATTTATTTGCTTTCTGTTGCAGTACAACAAGTGACTCTTGAGAAACAAGAGCTGATGGCAAGAGCACTGGAGGAGGTACGGCCATACACTCAGTATCCACTCTTGTTTTTATACCATTAATACACCAAAATAAGGAGACTGTCCACCCTTTCTTTTAGGCGGAGGCTGAGATGCGACGTAAGCTGGAACTGATTCAGCAGATCCGAGCCATGGAGAGTGTTCCCATTATCAGGACAAAGTTTGTGGACTTCACAGAGACAGCTGGTCTGGGGCTACTATCAGAAATGTCTGTAGCAGAGGTAAGATTGTGATAACCTCTCTCTAGTGAGATTAGTATGACAGTGTGTATGATTCAGCTTCGAGAGCGACTAGGCTTAATGAAGATCGCCGAGGAAGAGGAGGCAGAAAGAAAGAGAAAAGAAATCCTCGGTACCAAACAGGTAGATTGTGCTTGGGTGTGTGTACTGATGACTGATTAGCTTTGTATTTGCAGGCTAAAGAGCAGTTACTGAATGAGACACTGGAGAACATATCACGATTCAAGGCTGAGCAGAACAAACAGGCGGCTATAAAGTAATCACAACAGCCCTAATTCTGCATTTTGTCCACATCTCAGATAACTACATGTACATGTAATCCCTCTTTTCTTTAGGCGAGAGCAACAAAAGCAGTCTTTTGACAAGCATCAAGCAGATGTCAATAGCCAGAAACTGTCAGGCCTCCAAGAAAAACTAGAAGCCAAGAGAAAAGGTTTGTGGTGTATGTACATTTATGTCCAGTACGTACCTGCAGGGGTTCATTTAGAGGGGAAAGGGGGAGCGCTCGCCCCCCTGGAAAACTTCATTCCTCCCACTACAGGACTTGTACATTCTCAAATCCACTTTCACTCCCCCTGGAAATGTTCTCTAATGATGTATAGATCAGGGATTGCGGAATAAATATTTCATGTAATACCGTATAGCGAGTAATTTTCGTGGGTGCAATTTTTTGTATCAACTACCCGTTTAAATATTCCGTACAGCTCAGGATAGTGAAGCTAAACCTATTGGGGTAGAATAATTTAGTAGTTTTAGATGCTCTACAATACGAAACATACGAAAATTTCCACCATACGAACATAACCCGCTATACAGTATATAGTTGTACCATGGCTACTATCTGCATTGTATTGGTTTTGTACCCAAAGGTGCAAGGCCACAATGGGCTTGTACCCAAGGCTTAGGGTGCAAAAGCCATAATACACTTGAGGTGACCTTGTACTATTGAAAGCACCACAAATGGAATGAAAAATTAATCAGTTTGATCTTGCTTAATAATTATCTTCTTTAGGATCAAATTCAGCACAGACCCTATGTGTATGGATAGATCCCTAGCTATACAGTGGGTATGGTATTTACTCCGTGCTGTGCGCAGTGTGCAGCAGGGGTGGAGTGATTGGTGTGTGTGTGTGTGTGTGTGTGTGTGTGTGTGTGTGTGTGTGTGTGTGTGTGTGTGTGTGTGTGTGTGTGTGTGTGTGTGTGTGTGTGTGTGTGTGTGTGTGTGTGTGTGTGTGTGTGTGTGTGTGTGTGTGTGTGTGTGTGTGTGTGTGTGTGTGTGTGTGTGTGTGTGTGTGTGTGTGTGTGTGTGTGTGTGTGTGTGTGTGTGTGTGTGTGTGTGTGTGTGTGTGTGTGTGTGTGTGTGTGTGTGTGTGTGTGTGTGTGTGTGTGTGTGTGTGTGTGTGTGTGTGTGTGTGTGTGTGTGTGTGTGTGTGTGTGTGTGTGTGTGTGTGTGTGTGTGTGTGTGTGTGTGTGTGTGTGTGTGTGTGTGTGTGTGTGTGTGTGTGTGCTGTTAGACACTTTTATGGACTGCTTTAACTGGTAATAAGGGGCTAGTTATAGTTGAAACTTGTACATGATCTTCGAAGGCACTGTTATCTAATCGTTGCTTTCTAGATTCACAATCATTCCTCGTAATGATAATGTTATAATTATTACGGTAAAAAGTTATTGCTGTACGTTTCGCTGCTGTGCAATGAAGCTCACGCACGCTAAATTGATAGCCTTGGTGATTTTGATAGCTAAATTTAAGTGCTCATAAATTTAGTTAGGATGTATTTTCACAATAAGCAATGTATTTTAGCCTGTCTGATTATGTGTTTAGTGCAGTAATTGCTTTCAGATCAAAATGTTCCATTATCAAAGAAGCATGGGCTATTATTAGCCTTAGTGCATGTTGTTCTGAATTGGGCCTGTTGATGGAGTGTGAGTGCTCATAACTTGAGTAGGCCATTTTGTAGCCATTTGATATACCTATTGATTTAGGAGGGGCTATATACTGTCATTCTACTGCTTTCTGCACTATTCTACTGCCATCTACTGCACTTGCTTTCTGCACTATTCTACTGCCATCTACTGCACAGGGGCATCCCACACAATGCAGTTATAGTCAGCTTATTATAATATAGTACCTGAGAATGCATCAGGTGTGATCTCAGATAGTCTGTAGCATGCCCCCAAACTCCTCAGAAGGTCGTGTGTTAATGCAACCCCCCCCCCTCCACTATTCCACTATTCCTGCTTTTTGGATCAAGGTCTGACAGTGCCATTAAAAGCCACATACATGCACATTTTTTAGTGGAGCTAAACTCCATGTTTACATATTAGACCGTGTATTATAATATATATGATGTTGGTATCCTTTCTCTATACAGAAAGAGAGCAGCTAAAGAAGGGCTCATCTTTACCTTCTGCTAAATCCAACAAGCCTTCTACATCAACTAGTCGACCTAAGAACCAAGCCCTGAGGCCAACTCCAAGTACAACAACACCACTAAGCATACTACTAAGGCAAGTTGCTTTATGTAATCTTGTGTAGTATGATTGATCACAAAACATTGGTCACTGCAGGACAACTACAAAAGGCCTTGCTTCATAGTCAAGAACTGACTTTGAACAATATTACTTTTTTATCGCTGTACATGCAGTTGGCTGTATCACTTATTGTCAGAGCATATTATATTGACAAAATTTCCATCGATTGACAATTAATAACTACTCCAAAAACATGGATGTTATATGAAAATGGAGTTAAAAGTACACGAGTAAAAACACATACACAAAAAATGTTTAAAGAAACCGAAGGACAAGCCAGGCAGTAAGTCCTCCGATAGCAGCAAAGAGCACAATAGTTCCCACCACAATGGCAGATATGGAGCACACTTTAGCTTTATGTGCTGCCTCATCCCCAGCCTGGACGGACCTATTTTTGTACAGCAGCACAGCCTGCAGGGGGAGAAGGAGATGGTAACTTTAGAGTTGCATAATGGCAATACAGTACAAAACTATAATATAGCTATATGTACACGTGACGTACACTATTTACTCATACATACACACTACATATAATAATTATTTGTAAGTATAGGCATGCTAATATTCACGACTACTCGAGCTCTGATGACGGTGACCTCATACATACCTGTGTGTTATAGTAGGAGGCCATTCGTCCGAAGAGAGTGCAGCAAAGGAGGGCAAATATTATTAG
Organism: Halichondria panicea; assembly: GCF_963675165.1. Taxonomy (NCBI): domain Eukaryota; kingdom Metazoa; phylum Porifera; class Demospongiae; order Suberitida; family Halichondriidae; genus Halichondria; species Halichondria panicea. The sequence continues at coordinate 1,558,018 of NC_087378.1, forward strand.
GCATCTGTTGACGGGTTCGCTGCTGCTGTTACTCTGAGGGACTGTGACTTTTTGAGCAGCTGGCTGCAAGGGAATGAGATATTTGTTGGTAAATTTAGAATTATAGTGATCTGGCTGAAAAAAGAGGAGCGAGTTTGTAAATAACATGAATGCATTCTCATAATTATATGAACATACTTGATCTTCCCATATTGATTTGAAAGGGGCTTCAGTGCTGCTGGTGGTAGCAGGGGTGGCGTAGTAAGCCGGTGGAGCCTCCATTTGCAGCTCAGTAGTCATTTTAACTTGTTTGGATGTTTGGGTGAAGCTTCAGTAAAAGTTAATTGAAGAATATTTGTGATTGCAAATGTGCACAACTACCTGCTTATATACACAACCATCATGCATGTATGACCTAATACCACTACATGGTACAGAGTACAGTCCCAAAACTTTTAAGTGCAAAGTATCAACATAATTATATCACTTCCTCTATAGAACAAATATAAAACCACTGTATGTATTCTACTGTTGTTCTAGTCGATTCTACAGTAATGTTTTCAGTGTCTACCTTGAAGGCTTCTCTCGAAATACAGGCTTTAAATTAGTAACATCAATCTGTAGAAAACCAATGCTTTCTATGATTTCAAGCAGCTACTGACAGCTATTACCCCATGCATCCACATGACAACTGGCGTATTTGTGGGAAGAGTGCTATGGAGGCTGGGAGGGCCAGTCTTTCCAAAACATGCCGTGCACACCATCGCTTGAATGGGCAGATGCATCTTCGAATAAGTCAGTCCTGGAGAAAGATAAATTTAATGGAATGTTGGGACTTTCGCCATAAGCATAATTATCATAATAATAATTTTACAGGAACCTTTGTCCCTTGCTGATAGCTATAGAAGCATCTACACATCTTTGAAAATAAGCAGAATGACATACATACACTGTAGACTACACAAATGATAATCATATACAGCACACAGGAAGTGTATAGCTATATGCACTTTAGACCAGGCAAAGGACATCATTGTGAGAAGACATCATAATTATATAGAGGTCATTTTTCCCAACTCACAGGACTCTACCCAATAGCTCGAATTCACAACTAATTCTCACGCTGCAGCACTCAGTAAAGTAACACATTATTCACATGCAGTCATGCAAATGGCACTGAAGTAGTGAAGTGCTGGAGTGAGGTTGCGTTCACGCAGTATAGTACATGTACATGATGAATTAAATGGAAATCTGTCTTATAGCCTCTTCAAACTGTCTAATAGGTCTAGTACACAGTTTTATTGACATCACTACCGGAGGGGTATACCTTTGATAGCAAATATAGTACTCCTCTATTATTAAGGTGTAAATTGTGTGTGTGTTTCAGTTGTCCATTCTGGTGAAGTACGTACAATGCACAATACATGTAGATCAAACCATGCACATTCGATCATATACAGTTACAGTTACTTCTAATACCAGGGCCACTAACAATTAATGGTATTTCACATGCAAAGCTATTGGTGGGTGTAGTTTCCTGGCATTGAACCGCGAATACTAAAAGTTAAACCCATGAACATTTCTGCTGAGAGCTCTGTGCCATGCAAATAGTGAAAATGTGCACCGGTGAAAATTTCCCGCTATACGGTATACAAATTAATGTGTGGGATAAAAATTAATGTGGAAATCTGTCAGTTAACGTTAACATAATTTGCACGACTTGCTTTTCCCTGAGGCAACACATCCTCGTACTCATGAACTGGCTCAATGCTTTCATACTCTCCCTCTGTTGCTGCCGGGGCTTGTGAGTCATCGATCCTTTGTCCCCGTGGTTTCTTTGTCTGCTCATAAGCAATGTTCCTCGTCAGTACTGGAGCATAAGCTTCGTTGGGCTGCTCAATTCCTGCAACTGTTGATGACCAATCCACTATTCCATCTGACTCCGGAACCTCAACTGTGTTGAGAAGAAGTGACATAAAAAATGTTTTAACTAATTGGTATCACCTCTTTGTCTCTTCACAATAACCACGGCTACAACAATAGCTACGGTGACTATCAGGAGAAGCAGTACCACGACCACGGTTATGATACCTTTATAACAGACAAAATACAATGTGCAGGCAGCCATAAATTGCCATCATTCACCTGCTATTAGTACTATCATGGGCGATGGAACTGGAGATCCAGTAGTATCAGGAGGTGATTGTGTAGGGGGAGGACCTGCAACAGAGTACATACAATTCTGAAACTGAAACTAACTCTGGGTTTACCAGTTGGTAGCTCCAATTGACTAATGAAGGATACCTTCCCATCAAAGATGGTCTCACCAGAATCACTGTTCCAAGTGTACACTATACCACATAAACATCGGAAGTGGCATTAAGAGTGACAGTGGTTCTGTCATTAGGTGGTTCAATAAAACCAATCATCACGATCGGATCAAGAGAGGTTGGAGAGGTTTTAGATTGAAACAATGCCAGACAACTCTGGCCAGTGGTAGTGCAGGTCACTTCAGCACTTCCATTTGATAGTTTAGTGACAGTGATGCCCTCAGAATTAGGTGGAGAATTTGGTTCAGTGAAAGATTCTAAGGAAATGGTAACCCAAAAACAATTAAATTACTACAAAAGAAGGTACATGTACAAGATTGACACACTGGTCGACTCACCATTACTCAAAAACATAGTTTCATCGTCAGCCGCCACAGACATAGGAATTCTAGGTACACTCAAATTGTTGTTCTCAAGGTCAAATGCAATCACACTGTAATTTCCACTAACAGCCACCGGGATGATAAAATGGTCACTCATATTCCGTCGAATTGGCAGTAGTCTTATGCTTTCTAAGTCCAATGAGTTGTCAGACAATACACCTATCACACAGACAAGAGCTCTGGGAGAGATGGTACCTTCAACATACTCAATGCTCGCACAGTTTCCTTCAGGGCAAACGTCCACACTCAAATCTTGAACATCAGTTGTTCCTATGGAAAACGTTGTAAATATTAAATACAGTAGAACTTCAATTATCCGGACACCTTGGTTCCAGAGGCAGACCGGATAACTTAATATGCCAGATAATCGAATGGATAAACCACTATGTCTTGATGATAAACAGCAGTGTCTGTGGCGCAAACAGGGTTTCATCTAGGATTAAAAGTTTGGGGGGGAAAGGTTTACGCACGCCGGAAAATGTTTGGCTACTCCCACATGTGTTAACCACACCCCCTATTACATACTAGTGCATCACAGTAGATCTAGTTACATATTGCACATTAGACAGTACTAATGTGATGATGACATAAATGTTGGGGGAGAAGATGAGCATTTTGGGGGGGGGGGGAAGGTTCACCCCCACCCCCCACTAGATGAAACCCTGGCAAAAATAAACATGCCTGTGTCCACGGTAACAGCAGGTAATTGCACATGCGCATTAAGGAACACGCCCATTTTCAGAAAAAATTGCCAAGCCGGATAATCGAGGTTTCAGATAATAGAGGGCCGGATAATCGAGGTTCTACTGTAACTACTACTGAATAACACGACTTACTGATTAGCATGTCCTTGAATATGAGGCGCACACCCATGATCGAAGTAAGTGTCACAGATATGTTGATTATCCGGTCAGTGGGAAGAGAGACACACTTATCATTTGAGGGTCTTCGATGGTTTTATGGATGGGTTCTGATATGTCAGAGGTCACTTGGTAGGAGGTGAAGTTGGTACAGTTGGGTACCTAAGAGGTGAGCTGAATAAGTGTGTCTTACAGTCAATACGTCTCTTACCATACCACCGAGATGTACTATTTTCCTCAACACATTTCTTCCCTGACTGACAGGGGGAGCGATATTGTTATTATCTGTGGTAATCGTCAACTTTAAACACATTTAATAAATTCACAACCTGTTACTTGTGTAAAGAACCCAGTGACTGGTTCACTGGACCTTCCTTCCATTCCTGACTCACTAGTAATTGGAGTTACAGTGAAGGTGAATATATCACAGACTGTGTGGTTCTTAAGTTGTTTATAATTAAACTGCACTTGATTTTAAATCCCATTTAGAGGAGAAAGTGCAACCATCTCATTGGTGACAAGAGGCACCAAAGAGATGTCCACACGATAGGCGAGGTTATTCATAGTGAAATTATTCATTACGGAGACGGTAATTTTGGTTTCACCATTCAACACCTCAAGAATTACAGGCTCTGAGAAAATAAGCACAGCAACTCAAGGTATACCGTCTACAAATACACCACTCACCAAATATCAATGTTGCATTTCTTGAGAACACTGCACCACTCAGTGAAACTGCTGCACACTGAACGACACTGTTGTTGAACTGTGAGCTAGCTGGGATGGTCAGTACAGAGGGACGACCTTCACTTCCTTCAACTACTCTGATTTCAGATGTAAGGCTTGTAGACCCTATGCCATTCACAAACCAAAGATGATCTACTGCTCCAGGAGACAGGCACTCAAACTCTGCCAATAATCCCTTGGCTTGTACCACTGACTCAGGCTCAATTGTAAACTGCTGGGCTGTGTACATGCACGATAATGTATAGTACTAGGAAGATGGAAAGGCCAATTGAATATATGTACATCACTATAATTATACCTATATGATACGAACAAAAAATTAATAGTACTCTTCTTGTGTATGTTTCGAAATAGTACTCCTATTATTGCACAACAGACCTAATAATTTGATAATAGTAAATGTTACATCTATAACTATCGTCTTCTTCTAATTATATACAGCAACGCACAAATAGAACAAGGGGAAAAATCTAGTTTGGCGCTTATTGGAGTGGGACTTAGAGTTAATGTAAAGTACATGATAGTAGCTGGGCTATAAATGGATCAACTGTACGCGTTGTGTACGTATAGATAGCGTTGAACAATTTTAGGCCGCGTTCTAATAACCCGCCAATAAAAATAATTCCAGACTTTACTTGCCGCTCAATTAATTGGAGCGCTTTATTATGGTGGCGCTGTAATTAGAAGAAAAACGGTATTATCTACACTATATGGGCCATCAATCTGCCACATTCTTTTAATTACATCCACAATCTCAATTGTGGTAGCATTAGTCTATAAATAGCAAGAGTATATACCAATAATAAATTAATAATATTGGGCCCAATTACGATAAGAATTTCTGAATAGCAAAATAATCCCAAGACCATGCATACCGTAATACCACGATTTAAGTGGACACTTTTAAATAATTACGATTCCACAGGTCGCGTTGAAAAATTATGTTGGTATCCTGGTGTCGCATATTTAGAGGGACATCTTAATTGGAGGTAACTCGATTTCAGGTCGCATAAAAAACATGTATTTTCTAGTGGGCTATAATCGAGGCTAGGGTACGTGTGTGGCTCTAATAATTTACCTTCGTTTAGGATGCGACATTAATTTTTTGTAATCGCTACTTTTAGATAGTCTTGCACCAGCCCCAATTAAAATTGTTATCGACCTCAGCGTTCAAATAATGGGGCTGGCTGAGCGAGACTGACTTTTAGAGGTCAGAAAATTGCCTGAGCTCGAGGCTGAGGGTGTCACAAAATTATTATATATTTGGAGCGAGGTGGTCTTACGGTAGCTACTTACTTACATACCTTTTACAACTATGGTGAATGTCCCCACAAACAGAAGGAATGTCAAACTAGTGTAATCATCCATCAAAGCATAGGTGTGCCAAGCTGGCTATGTAGTAGAAAATGAATATAGGGCTAGGGACTGTTATCTAGCACATTAAAGGGACTGGTAAAGATCACAATAGTACATGTTAGATCTATGATGTATAATCATAATAATTATTGTGATACATTGTACAATTGCATGTAACTGTGGGATAAAAGTAAAAGCTGTATAAAATCTGGTAGGGTAAAACTAAGTTTCAGTTAATGTTAACATAATTTGCACGACTTGCTTTTCCCTGAGGCAACACATCCTCGTACCAATGAACTGGCTCAATGCTCTCATACTCTCCCTCTGTTGCTGCCGGGGCTTGTGAGTCATCGATCCTCTGTCTCCGTGGTTTCTTTGTCTGCTCATTCTGCTCATAGGTAATGTTCTTCTTGAGTACTAAAGCATAAGCTTCGTTGGGCTGCTCAATCCCTGCAAAAGTTGATGACCAATCCACTCTTCCATCTGACTCTGGAACCTCAACTGCATGTCAATTGTTCAAGACAAGTTGACGAATGATTTTGGCACCTTCATTTCGTTTCCGTTTCCTTAAAATCACAAAGACAGGTCCAACGGCGGTGACCACAAGCAATAGCAGAATCACCAAACCTAAAAATGTGCATGATAGGCATTCTTTTAGAGTGTACCTTAACCTGAATCCATTCAAAGTAAACGGCATAGATATTTACAAAACTGATGGTTTCTCATGCTATACAAAGTTTGTGCTCTGTAGGTATTGACTTACCAGCTATAGCTGCATGCTGCTGTGACAGTGAATGGGGAGAATCGTTATGATACACTTTTACAGCATTAGAAACCTACCAGCGATAACTGATGTTGGCAGGGACTCAATATCAGGAGGAGGTGGGTCTGTTTGTGGATCAGACGTTGGAGGTGTAGTGGGAGCAGCTGCAATGAAAAAAACAATGGATGATGTTAGCTCTGATAATCTACAGAGGCACTTACTGGTGGGTGGATCCAGTTGGATAATGAGCGATACCTCTCCTTCAAAGATGGACTGTGAACTATTCCAACAGTACACCACCACATAGCCATCACCAAAGGTTTCCTTCCGAACAACAGTAGAGCTTTCAGATGTGTTGATAAAATCAACTATACCTAGACAGAACCTAAACAGGCGTCCACCAAAACCATTAGCAGAATGCAATATCAAAGGGAATCAGTATACAACATATCTGATGTATGTACATAGATCAAAATTATATTGTATGGAATTGAGCCAGAGGGCTTCATTTAGGGGTGGGGGTAGGCGCTTGCCCTCCCTGGAAATTGAAGTTGTTGCATTATAGGCCAACACACTGTGTTACAGCCTGTGACACACCAAACAAACAAAGAGCTCTTAACACTACAATAATAGATCACAGGTTATTCAACAAAGCTACTCTATAAGTATACAGATGGTGATTCCGGAGTGAGTGGCTTATCTATCTAAAACATACATGAGGCAATTTGTCAGTTGAATGATCGTTAGTTGGGTGTGGCCCAACCCTGGACGGGTTGGGAACCACTGCCATGTCAGGATTTGTGTCACTGCAGACATGTTGCAGCCCAATCAGATTGTAGTGTTCAAGTGATGAAGGCGTGGCTTATTAACGACTCACTGTAATTGTTCTAAATGGTCAGACATTCTGAACGGCATGAAGATCTTCTCACCAGTGTCAGGGTGGATGATTGCCTGAGGGGGAGGGGATTGGTAGAGAGAGTATTACCATGGATTCAGGAGTGTATAGATCTAGTTGCAACGTATAAAAACGTTGTTCACCGTAGGACAACTACAAAAGGCCTTGCTTCATAGTCAAGAACATTGAAATTAATTAGTGACTTTGAACATACTATATAATATTATGACAGATCACTTTTTATCACTGTACAGTTGGCTGTATCAATTATTGTTAGAGTGTAAACGTAGTATAAATTTCTTTGTCAATTAACGAAATTAATAACTGTAGCTAAAAAGTATCCAAAAAACAATGTTCAAAAAGTTTTAGCAAGATCCTGAATCCTAAGGACTTGCCAGACAATAATTCCGACAACAGCAAATAACAGGAGTGTCCCCACCACAATGGCAGATACAGTACTTTTCAAGTAGGTTGAATATCATTCCAAGTTGAATGTTGAAGTGAGTACTCACACCACTAAACCACAAAGCTGATACAACTGTAGGTGGCTGTCACAGCCTGTCAGTGTGATGATGCCCATGCATGATAATACACAGCACTGACTACATGTGTGGGTGTTCATCTAGATACATATTCAAATGACTTGAGGTGCAGAGTGTTGCTACACTACTTAAGCAAACCAAGTAAGAGAATTAATGTACATCAGCAAAAGTACTGTAAAAGAATAGAGCATTTGTTCGGGAGAAGTGGAGATGTCGAACCAAAGTAGCAAAGGCATGGTCCTCATCCTATGTTGAATCCGTAAAACAGTGCTACAGATACTCTTTGAAAATCTAGGCACTTACTTAGGAGAAGTTCAAGCAAAGATACACATACATTTGTACATAATTATGAAGCTTGTGGGTAGATCATAATCATGATCAGCTTTGTTTTGTGGTTTAGTGGTGCGAGTACTCACTTCAACATTCAACTTAGCTGGGCGGAGCCCGGCACCCGTTCCCAACGGGTGGCCGGGTGACACGCTTATATAGGATTTGTACTGCTGCACTGAGGAGTGCAGCCCAATCAGATTGCAGTATTGCAAGTGGTTGGTTAACACCCACTTAGCTAGGTGGGTGTGCAGCTGGGCGGAGCTGCCTTGAGCAAAATGGAGAAAGTTACACAAGTTGTCACAGAAGCTGCTAACGAGCTTGGAAGTAGTCACTTCTTTTCTGAGAGACAGAGATGTCTTTGCTGTATTGCCTACTGGATTTGGAAAGAGCCTTTGCTATGCTTGTTTGCCTGCAGCATTTGACAAAATATTGGAGAAGGAGAAAGGTCATTCTATTGTAGTAGTAGTAGTTACTCCAGTCCTCTGCTGGCCATCATTCATGATCAGGTATGTAAGGCTAGATAGAACATACATATAATTATACGTACATGTGCATATGAGCTGTTTACACATAACTAGATCATTCTAAGCTGGATGCTTTTATTCTATTATTATATAGGTAGCCATCTATTGTTCTAAAGGCATCTCTAGCACATATGTCTCGGGCGAGATGTCTGATGCAGCTACAATGGATGCGATCTTCCACGGAAAGTATCAGCTAGTATTCTTTACACCTGAAATGATCATCAGCAAGAAGCATTGGAGAAGACTTCTGGGGGGAGATGTGTATGCTAATAGACTCAAGGCTTTGATAATCGATGAAGCTCATTGTGTGAAGAAATGGTATGTATTTGACTCATCGTTTATTATTAACATGTGTACCAATAATATTATTGCAGGGGTGAGACTTTCAGGCAAATGCTGTTGAGAATTAGAGAAGTGCGCAGCCTCATTCCAACATCAGTTCATGTGATGGCGCTAACAGCAACAGCTACCCGAAGTGACATTTCATTCATTTCTCGTATTGTTGGCCTAAGAAACCCATTTGTCATTACGAGAGTCCCAGTAATCCCAAATTTGATTTATGCTGTTGGATTGTTCAAAAGTATACCAGAGACATTCCAAAACTTGGCCCAGAAATTGGTAATCGAGAGAAACAAGTTTCCCACAACAATCATATATGGACGTTCTTTTGGTGTGTGGTGACATGTACCTCTTCTTTAAGGATTACCTTGGAGCTGCATTCACAAATCCTGATGATGCACCTGATCTTCCTGAATTTCGCCTCGTGGACATGTTTACAAGTGTCACTGATCCAGCCCATAAATCTGAAATCATTCGTTTATTTAAGGGTGATGGCAATCTTCGCATTGTTGTAGCTACTATGGAATTTGGTATGGGTGTTGATTGTCCCAACATTCGGTAAATCATTCATGTTGGCCTGTCAGTAGCCTCGATCCCAGGCCGAGTTTTCGCTTTTATAACGGTTAGGCGAACAACTGGTTGTTCGCCTAACCGTTATAAAAGCGAAAACTCGGCCTGGGATCGAGGCTAGCCTGTCAGACGATATCAGTAGCTATGTACAAGAGACTGGTAGAGCAGGTCGAGATGGTAAACCATCACGTGTAACCCTTTTGAAGGCAAGAATTTACCATCAAGTTGATAATGAGATTAAAGAATATGCTTCAAACTTCAACACTACAGATTGTAGAAGGGATAGTCTTTTCCGAAATATTGACAATTACAAACATGTTGATCTCGGTTTCAATTGCTTGTGCTGTGATATTTGTTCTAAGTCATGTTTATGTGGACAGTGTGACCTAAGACTTAGTTACTTCTTTCAGCTAATTACAAATTTTATTTTCATTATTACCTGTGCTTCAAGAAAGCTGCTATATCTACCGAAACATTTCCTGCACATTTTGGGCAATCTGTTTTTATCACTGCCATTTACAATACTGTTAATGTCGACATCAGCACACATCTGTTCTTCCTCATTCTCCAGTAGCATTGTCCACAGGTCCAACACTTCCTTTCCAGCTGGACCATCAAGAGCTCTCCTGTTACCAGGCCTTGATAGCTCATCCCCACATCCAAAACATTGTAGCACTTGGGCCATTCTTGCTCAGTACTTTATTTATTTAGTAGCAAAGTCATGTTGTTCAGTGCCAGCCAGTGTGGTGCAGTGCGGTGCATATTGCGTTTAACACCCACTTAAAATGATTATATTCATGATGCTCCAAGCAGTATTACATAACACACAAGTACAAATCCTATATAAGCATGTCCCCCGACCTCCCGTCAGGGACGGTCGGGCTCCGCCCAACTACATTCAACTTTGAATGATTCAACCTACTTGAAAAGTACTGTATGGAGCATAGTCTGGCCTTTTGTGCTGCCTCATCCCCGGCCTGGATAGACCTATTTTGATACAGCTGCACAGCCTGCAGGGAGAGGAAGAGATGGTCACTTTACAGTTGCATAATAATTATGCCTCGGTGCGCATGCGCAAGCGAGGTATACGGTAGTGTGTTTGTGTGTCTGTGTGTGTGTCTGTGTGTGTGTGTAGACTGCTACAGCTGCTTAAGGATGAATCAAGTGCAAGTAAGAGTTTCTATAGGCTTCTAGTCATGTTTACTTGGATTTTAATTCGTGGATTTGCAAAATAATGCTTCATTCTCGAGTTATGCCTAGTTTTGCTTACTTGGAATGCCATTGCAGCCTTTTCAGAAGAGCACGTAGCCAAACTTGTTTACCGAGTGTTACTACTCTACTTAGTAGTTAGCTCTGCACTAGAACGCTAGCTATTGGTAGCTGCAAGAGTGAGGAAGAGAGCTGCAAGGCTCTGCTGATGGCAGCCATTACTTGAACTTTTGGCATAGATAGTTTTTAACAACAATCATGGTCGATCATTACCCACTCATTGAGTTTGCATGGAGTAAAATAATTTTATTGCAAAAAATAATGTTTAAAGCTATAATAATAGCTTTATGTGATGTAGCTTTGGCATCTCCACCGAGGCATCAGCACCTTCGGTGCTTTCATTATAATGGCACTACAGTAGTGTATATGCACTGCACGTACACAACACTCATGCACAAAACACTATTATACCGTATAATTATGCCTCGGTGCGCATGCACAAGCGAGGTATACGGTAGTGTGTTTGTATGTGTGTGTGTGTGTGTGTGTGTGTGTAGACCGCTACAGCTGCTCAAGGATGAATCAAGTGCAAGTAAGAGTTTCTATAGGCTTCTAGTCATGTTTACTTGGATTTTAATTCGTGGATTTGCAAAATAATGCTTCGTTCTCGAGTTATGCCTAGTTTTGCTTACTTGGAATGCTATTGCAGCCTTTTCAGAAGAGTCCGTAGCAAAACTTGTTCACCGAGTGTTACTACTCTACTTAGTAGTTAGCTCTGCATTAGAACACTAGCTATTGGTAGTATAGTAGAGAGCTGCAAGGCTCTGCTGGACTTGCCATAATTTTAGACTTTAACTTTTGGCATCGATCGTTTTTAACAACAATCATGGTTGATCATTACCCACTATTCGGTTGATTGCATGCAGCAAAATTAAAGATGTTATCATGATAATTATAATCAATGTGTGTATAAAAAGCTAGCTATTAGTAGTTTTATGTTATGTAGCTTTGGCACCTCCACCGAGGCATCAGCACCCGCGGTGCTTTCATTATAGTTAGTATGCATATGTACAGTGCATGCTAATAATTATAAGACTACTTTAGCTCTGATGGTGGTGACCTCGTACCTTTGCGTTATAATAGAAGGCTATTCGTCCAAAGAGGGCACAGCAAATGATGCCAAATATTATCAAGCCTCTGTTGACGGGTTCATTGCTGCTGTTACTGTTACTCTGAGGATGAGGCTGAGCATGAGGGACCGTGAATTTGTGAGAGGCTGGCTGCAATGGAATGAGTCAAATAATTATTTAGTAGTTACTATAATAATGGTGATCTCGCTGCAAGAGTGAGAATAGACAGGAAAATAGATTTAATATTCCATTCCAAGCGATTACATACAATAATTATTATAAGAGCGAGCTTGTATTTAATATGAACACATTCTCAACACAATTCATACGTGTATAAACATACCTGATCATATACAGGTGCCTTAGTGCTGCTGATGGTAGCAGGAGTGGTGTTGTAAGCCGGAGGGGCCTCATTTGCAGCTCAGTAGTCATCTTGTTAACGTATTTGGGTAAAAGCTCCTTCAGTAAAAGTTGATTGAGGATTATTTTGTGATTTCAAATGTGTACTATCTGCTTATATAGTCTATCTATAATTATGACCTAGGTTCAAAAACTCAAAGTGCAAAGTATCCCTTATACTAGCTTCCTCTAGTATATGCTGTATTATTACCACGTACTGTATGCATCTGTCATTCTAGTCAATTCTACAGTCTAAACTACTTGTTAAAAAACCGTGTCTGCCTTAACGTCTTCTCTCAAAATTCAGGCTCCATAACATCAATCTGTAACAAACAAAAGCTCTCCATGATTTTCATGCAGCTACTGATAGCTATTACCCCATACATCTATGACAACTGGTGTACCTCTTAGCCTCGATCCCAGGCCGAGTTTTCGCTTTTATAACGGTTAGGCAAACAACTAGTTGTTCGCCTAACCGTTATAAAAGCGAAAACTCGGCCTGGGATCGAGGCTAGTGTACCTCTATGATTTGTGGGAAGAGTGCTATGGAGGCTGGGAGGGCCAGTCCAAAACATGCTGTGCACATCATCGCTTGAATGGGCAGATGCATCTTTGGGAACTTACGAATAAAGTCAGTCCTGAAGAAAGATAAATTCAATGGAATGTTGTAGTTTTTTGGGACTTCCATCATAATTATATATAGCCATAAGGAATTATGGCACTGCAAAGCTGCATTGAATGTCGTGTTTTGGGACTATTATTATAATAGCCATAAGTGTATCAGAATACGTTGTACTTAAGAAGAACCTTTGTACTAGGAACCTTTGTGAATCACAAAGCTATAGAAATATATAGTTGTTTTGTTTTGGCTATAAAATTAATAGGCATACCATGGCTGCTGATAGCTAGAAGCATCTACATGTTTTTGAAAACAAGCAAGTACGTGACATACAATGTACACAAAATTAATGATAATCATACAGCACACAGGAAGTGTATAGCTATGCACTTTAGACCAGCCAAAGGACATCATCGTGAGAACCTAGATATCATATAATTAGAGGTCATTTTTCCCAACTCACAGGGACTCTACCCAATAACTCGAATTCTCACGCTACCTAGACAGAACCTAAACAGACGTCCACCAAAATCATAAGCAGAATGCAAAATCAAAGGGAATCAATACGTACATCCTGTATACAACACACCTGATGTATGTGCACAGATCAAAGTTATTGTATAGAATTGAGCCAGAGGGCTTCATTTAGGGGTGGGGGTGGGCGCTCGCCCTCCCTGGAATTTGCATTATAGGCCAACATACTGTGTTACAGCCTGTGACACACTAACCAAACAAAGAGCTCTTAACACTACAATAATAGATCACAGCTAGGTTATTCAACAAAGCTACTCTATAAGTATACAGATGGTGATTCTGGAGTGAGTGGCTTATCTATCTAAAACATACACGAGGCAATTCGTTGCTTACAGTTGTAGGCAACGAATTGCCTTGTTGTGTGATACAAAATTGCTTGCCTGAGACCTGTTGCCTGAAGTTGATCTATGGTCAACATAATATTGCCTGAAAAATTATCATTATTTATCATTAAACCACAATACTTATGCTGTCATAATTATCTGAGCACGTATCAAATGGCCATTTGTGAGTGGCGGAGGTTAGCGAACTGATTAATTTGTATGAAGAGAGACCCTGCGTTTACAATGCAAACTTCAAGAATTAATTTTGTATCCATTGTCTGGTCTAAATGACACTATTACGACGATGCCTCCTTTTCCTTAGTGCTGTAACCAGTAGAACAGAGTTAACAACTATCCACCATATTTTTTTGGATAAAAAGTCAGAGTACAAGTATTGTATGCAACCAGTTGCTTGCTGATTGCTTTACAACAGTAGTAGGCAACAAATTGCCTGAAAGTTGCCTGGTGTACGGTGCCCTTAAGCTAAGCTGACTCATACGTATATATAAAGGGTAATTTTTGTTGGTTCAAATTTGTGTACGAAACTACCCACTTACTGTATTTTAAATATTCTTACAGCTCAGGATAGTGACGTTGAACCTAATTGTGCCAGAAAAGTTTCATTTTCATAGGTGCTCTACTGACACGAAAAGTACGAACATTTCCACTATACGAAAATAACCTGCTATACGGTAGATAGTTGGGTGTGGCCCAACCCTGATGCTCACGTAGGGTTGGGAATTTAACCACTGCCATGTCAGGGTTTGTGCCAACGGTATTTAGGATGTGGCTAGGTCATGCCACTAGCTCTATTGATTTAGCGTGTTCTTGGCTCAAGCTGGCTTGTCTTACTATTGTTACATTTTGATTTGACTGAGACAATTTACTACTTACTGGCTCGTTATTGAGCCACGCCTTCATTACTTGAACACTACAATCTGATTGGGCTGCAACATTTCTGCAGTGACACAAACCCTGACATGGCAGTGGTTCCCAACCCTATGTGAGCGTCCAGGGTTGGGCCACACCCAATTAACGTATACAGTACCATTCTTGTTTTAGCATCGGACACTTGTTAAATTGTGGCCGCTACATTTTTCAAAACTGTGTTATCGCAAAACGTTCATTCCACAATAATTATGTACTTAATAAAACCCCAACCCAACACTGACACCTCAGTTCCTACAATATCCCTAAAAACAAAAATTTCCTGGGGGCCCCCTTAAATGGCCGTGTGAATATCCAGTTTGTATCCCATTTTACTGAAATATGACTTTGCCCTCCTGTCTATTTTTTGTATGTGAAGGCCGGCCAGAATTAAAATAAAACCAATGGACTAGCAAGAGTCAGTGTACTCACTTCTCAATAGCAGTCATGATGATGGGAGGGATGACTAGGATGGGGGCAGGCAGGACAAACCTCGTTATAGCCGTCTGAGTCACAGCCTACAGGGGGAGTGAACATATCAGTGCTTACAAAGGCAGGAAAGTTCCCATACTGGTTGGTACTAATCATGCATTGCATAGGCCTATACTTTACAAGTAGTTCTTTGCACCAAAATGTAACGAAGCATCCTCTCAAACAAGTTTCAGCAAACGATGGTTTATTGACTCACTGAAATGGTACGAATCCAGACATTCTGAACGGCATAACGATCTTCTCACCATGAAGATCTTTTTACCAGTGTCAGGTGGATGATTGCCTGAGGGGGTTGGTAGAGAGAGCATTACCATGGATTCAGGGAGTGTAGAGCTACTGCATGTATGTATGTTATGTAAATTTTATGTGGTGGACAACTAATTTCTTCATAGTCAAGAACATTAAAATTAATTAGTGACTTCAAACAACACTTATTGTCAGAGTGTACATGTAGTGTTGTCAATTGACGAAGATAATAATATAAAAATGTATAGATCTACATGAATTGTAGTTAAAAAGTGTCCAAAAAAACAATGCTTAAAAAGTCTGAGCCTGAATCCTAAGGACTTGCCAGGCAGTAATTCCTCCGACAACACCAACAAACAGGAGTGTCCCCACCACAATGGCAGTTATGGAGCATAGTCTGGCCTTTTGTGCTGCCTCATCCCCGGCCTGGATAGACTTATTTTGATACAGCTGCACAGCCTGCAGGGAGAGGAAGAGATGGTCACTTTACAGTTGCATAATAATTATAATGGCACTACAGTAGTGTATATGCACTGCACGTACACAACACACATGCACAAAACACTATTATACCGTATATAGCCGGTAATTTTCGGGGGACAAAACATTTGTGGTAGAGCAATATTTAGTCACTTCGTGTATAATATTTTTGTGGTTGCTGCTTGCACTGCAGATAAATGTAGGCAAGGTCGCTTCATTCGTGGGTAAATATTCGTGGTCTGAGCTCCAACCACAAACATTTTGTCCCCCCGAAATTACCAGCTATACGGTAGTTATTATGCATTATGTACAGTGCATAATACAAGACTACTCCAGCTCTGATGGTGGTGACCTCGTACCTGTGCGTTATAGATGTAGCCTATTCGTCCAAAGAGGGCGCAGCAAATGAGGCCACATATTATCAAGCCTCTGTTGACGGGTTCGTTGCTGCTGTTACTGTATCTCTGAGGATGAGGCTGAGCACTAGGGACCGTGAATTTGTGAGAGGCTGGCTGCAAGGGAATGAGATAGTTGCTATAATTATAGTGATCTCGCTGCAAGAACAGCAAAATAGATTTACCATTCCAAGCGATTACATTTACATGTATAAGAGCAAACTTGTATTTTCATTTTCAACACAATTCATACGTGTATAAACATACTTGATCATATACAGGTGCCTCAGTGCTGCTGATGGTAGCAGGAGTGGTGTTGTAAGCTGGAGGGGCCTCCATTTGCAGCTCAGTAGTCATCTTAACTTGTTTGGGTGTTTGAGTGAAGCTCCTTCAGTGAAAGTTGATTCGATTTGTGATTGCAAATGTGCATGTACTATCTGCTTATATACACAACCATGCATTATAAGTATGACCTCATTAAGTCAGTCCCAAAACTTCAAAGTGCTTCCTATAATTATACTTCCTGTAGCTATACCCTTCCTCAAGTATGTTTGCTTGAAAAATGTATAAAACTACTGTATGTATGTATTCTACTGTCATTCTAGTCGATTCTACAGTACAAACTACTGTCATTTATCATAAAATTCAAAGTCCTTTGTTAAAAAACAGTGTCTGCCTTGAAGTCTTCTCTCGAAATTCAGGCTCCAAATTTGTAACATCAATCTGTAGCAAACAAACGCTTTCTATGATTTCATGCAGCTACTGACAGCTATTACCCCATGCATGCACATGACGACGACTGGCGTACCTCTATGATTTGTGGGAAGAGTGCTATGGAGGCTGGGAGGGCCAGTCCAAAACATACCGTGCACACCATCGCTTGAATGGGCAGATGCATCTTTGGGAACTTACGAATAAAGTCAGTCCTGGGGAAAAAGATATGTTGTAGTTTTTTGGGACTTCCATCATAATTACATATAGCCATAAGGAATTATAGCACTGCAAAGCTGCATTGACTGTCATGTTTTGGGACTATTATTATAATAGCCATAAGAGTATCAAAATACGTTGTACTTAGAACTTTTGTACTAGGAACCTTTGTGAATTATATAGTACCACAAAGCTATAGAAGTATAATTGAATGTTTTGGCTATAATAATAATAGGCGTACCATGGCTACTGATAGCTAGAAGCATCTACATGTTTGCAGAGTACGTGACATACAATGTAATGATAATCATACAGGACACAGGAAGTGTATAGCTATGCACTTTAGACCAGCCAAAGGACATCATCGTGAAAACCTAGATATCATATACATGCACTCCTGATCATATATACATGTAGAGGGCATTTTTCCCAACTCACAGGGACTCTACCCAATAACTTGAATTCTCACGCTACCTAGACAGAACCTAAACAGACGCCCACCAAAATCATAAGCAGAATGCAAAATCAAAGGGAATCAATACATCCTGTATACAACACACCTGATGTATGTGCACAGATCAAAGTTATTGTATAGAATATTGAGCCAGAAATTCAAATAAAACCAAAGGACTTGCAAAAGTCGAGTCAGTGCACTCACTTCTCAATAGCAGTCATGATGATGGGAGGGATGACTAGAATGGGGGCAGGCAGGACAAACCTCGTTATGGCCGTCTGAGTCACAGCCTGAAGGGGGAGTGAACATATCAGTGCTTACAAAGGCAGAGATGTGCCCACACTGGTCGGTAGTGGTTGGTACTAACCATGCGCAGCTCTTACGTCTGCTTTACAAAAAATTTAGTTTTTAGGCAAATGTGTGTGTGATTGAGGATTGAAAATAGCCACCATTTCGAAAATTCTGGGCACACCAACTGCAAAGGTAGTAAAAGTAAGGAATGCTTGAGAGAGCAAATACAAGCGACATTACTATGGTTTGGACCATATAGCGATAGCGGGTAATTTCTGGGGTCAAATATTCGTGGTTGAGCAATATTTAGTCAGTTCGTGCATGGATATTATTTTCGTGGTTGCTTGCACCTTGCACTCAGGTAAAGGCAGCCAATGATCGCTTGCGCTTCATTCGTGGGTAAAATATTCTTGCTCAGGGATTCAATCACGAAAATGTTGCACTCAGGTAAAGGCAGCCAATGATCGCTTGCGCTTCATTCGTGGGTAAAATATTCTTGCTCAGGGATTCAATCACGAAAATGTTGCTCCCTCCAAAATTACCCGCTATACGGTGCATTGGAGTAACAACAACCTGTTGAGGACCCACCTTCTTGGCGGCAATTTTGGAGGTTCCGACAACGTTCCCCTTGTCATCTACCACCTCTATTCCCTCTGTCAGTTCATGGTTCCTCATGAGCACAGTGTTGATGGTACTGGCACACGCCACGGCAGGATACGGGATGAACCGCTGCACCATCATTTTCTTGGCAGGGGAGAACTTGTCGGCCTTCTGAAGAAGTGCGTTGAGGCTCACCTGGCGTATGTGGGGGGTAAAATGAGCGGTGGGTGAGGGTGGGGGGTAACATGAGTAGGGGACGGGGGTAATGATGAGTGGGGGGTGGGGCAATTATGAGTGGGGGGGGTGGGGCAATTATGAGTAGGGGGTGGGGTAATGATGTGTGGGGGTGGGGGTAATGAGCGGGGTGAGGGTGGGGTAATGATGTGTGGGGGGTGGGGGTAACATGAGCGGGGTGAGGGTGGGGTAATGATGAGTGGGAGGTGGGGTAATGATGTGTGGGGGTAGTGGTAACATGAGCGGGGGTGAGGGTGGGGTAATCATGTTACAAAGCAGGTGGCGATACCTGTCTGCTTAGCAGCTAGTAATTGCGTGTGAGTTATATTCTACTAATCATAATGCACGGTGCTCACAGCTATTCCGATAGCAGCACTGACTGCTCCCACGTAGCCTTGAACAAACCGACTAGTGGGGGTGGGCTGTGTGTATGTGTGAGAGAAATAGTACTGTCATGCCAGCAAGGTCATAGAGTTACACAATATATTGGGTAGATGGCAGGAGTAAGATGAATCTAACATTCAGATACAATAGGTAAAGCCAGTACAAGATACACAAATTGGGGGAACTTGGTGTGCTGACTTGATGGTTTGGGTTTATTTTAGGATATTTCCAAGAGGGGAAAAACACTATAAACCCCAAATTTTAGTGCATCCAAGCAAAAATGTGACATTGCTTATCGTCAGGGCCATAATTCTTACATTTCTCAATCCTAATTTCCCCCTGAAATTAACCCTGTATAATAGATCCTAATAGCAATGAGATTGTGAGGACAATGATGCTCGTTTTCTGACCTTGCTGGCATTTCTGTTGGCATAGTTGACGCAGGCATTGTGACTTTGGTTCAGCCACTGCAAAAAAGATGGTAAGAATCATTGAAGAAACAAACTAAATGCAAACATGTCACATGGTAAAGAGTCATTAACTAAACAACTAAAATACTTGTTGTAGACACTGCATGGTAAAGGGTCATTAAATAAAAACACTCCTTATAGACAACTGCTGTTATATACGTTCTTTCTTCTACTACATGGTACGGTGGCCCTGAGTGCTACTCTTAGTTGGTAGTTGGCAGTTGCTAGTTGGGAGTTCGCGACCTTTAAACTTCGCAACAAACTAATGCCAGGTTTGATCTAAGCCTTCATTGATGGGAGCAAGCCCTACTTAATGTACATTGTATAGTGGACTGGTCTGAGGCCAGCATAACTTTAAATGGCCTCTAAGATTTATAAAAGTGCCATGCAAAACCTGTTTCTATATTGCCCCCCCTCCCCCTACTGCATGGGATCCGGGAATAATTATAGGTGCATGGGGATTACACTTGAAATTACCTAGATGTGTACACATAGATTAATATTGCCGTCGTAGGCCAGCTAGATATCTATTGGTGTCAGTATCATAAATCAAAAGCAGGCTAATTATTGTTGCAAAGTTTAAAGGTTACGAACTGCAAACTACCAACTACCAACTATACCAACTCCCAACTCTCAACTCCCAACTACCAACTGCGAACCACCAACTGCCAACTGCCAACTACGTGTTTGAACTATCAATCAGCAACTGCGAACTATCAACTACGCATTTGAAGTATGAACTATCAACTAGGAGTAGCACTCAGGGCCACCGTAACATGGTCTTGAAGTGCTACTCCAGTTGATATAGTTGATAGTTGATAGTTCAAAAATATAGTTGGTAGTTCGCAGTTCGCAGTTCTTAGTTTATACTTGGTATTAATGCCCAATTTTTGAATTATTCTAGAGATTAAAAAGTGTTTCTCTAAGCTACCTAGACACTTCATTGATGGTGCCTAGCCTTACTTAATATGTATTGCGGGCACACGTTACTGCCGTCTGCATGAGCCAGTTAGCAAATGTTGTATGCGTGTATAAATCTAGTAATTAGTCAATCCATGTATTTCCTCTGCTCTTTAACTAACGGCCTCCAAACTTTGGCCATAGATAATGATACTGCTACGTGCACCTACTAGATATCTAGCTGGAATGCATAAGACAACAATGTGTGTCCGCAATAGTAAAGCAAAGCACCACCAATAACACGATTAACACGATTAGCTAGCTCAGAGAAACAGATTTATCAATGGTATTTTTTAGTGGGCATTCATACAAAGTCTAAAGGACGTCACGGACTACCATGAACTACCATACGAACTAGCACCTAGCAACCGCTAACTACCAACTACACGTTTGAACTATCACGTATCAACTACGAGTAGCACTCAAGCTCACTGTATTCTACTGTAGCTGCAACTATATATATTATTATTAATAGCGATTATGATAATGGCTGTAATAGAGGCAGAGGATGTTTATGCTTGACTGTTTAGGCTCACGTATATTACATGCACAGTAAGAGGGGAACACTGCACATGCAGATAGGCCCCATATTACCCATGCACAGCAAGAGGGGAACACTGCAGACAGGCTCCATATAGTCTAGTTCCCTCATTATCACTATGATAAAGTTGTAAACATCACTTCCTTACAGGGAAACCAATTTCCCCCTGTTTGGATTATTGGGATCACATTCTCTACGCCAAGTACAGGGAAACTCAATTTCCCTCATTATAATTATATGCGAACATAACATAAATTATGCACACAAACCTGCCAGAAGATCATCTGTGCAAAGCCTTGGCTGGGTAACAGAAGTCCAGTCACCTGCAGGTATGTAGGGGGCAGGTGAGTGGATTAATCATATAGAAACAGGCAGTATACATAATATGATTATACCATAAGATCGTATGCACTGTGTGTGCAAACACATTCTAATTCACATGTTGTGTACACAGAAACAGAATAGCAGAGTGCAGACTGAGTCATTGTAATACGATATGTACATCACAAGCTCTACTCAATTTGCAGTAGTAATCAAGCCAGAGCTGCCTAGTCATCAGTTACACCATGCATTCAACAAGTAAGGGCCAGAAATAACAACGCTAATCAGTAGCTTCTCTTGGCATAAACAAGATGCTCCAGCCTCTCCACAACATTGCAGAGAAAGCACCTTCCAATGATTATCACACTAGAATTGACCACAATGGCTGGGAAGCACGACTGACTGAACAGCAAACAGGAAATCATGAATAAATACACAAACAAACGTGAGATAATAAACAAGTCAGTATACTGTGAGATGGTAGTATCAGGCAATAAAACCACCCTCACACAAATCACTGACATGAAATATATATTGAGCACCCACAGGGTTAACGAGGCTGATTTAACCCTTGAGGAATTATAACGAGCTGATCTTACACAGGGGAGAGCTTTATGAATGACTACTAACAGTTTTGTTGCAATCAATTTACTTTCGGTTTCAGTTACAAGTAGTTCTTTGCACCAAAATCTAACAAAGCATCCCCTCAAACAAGTTTCTCATGATATCAGCAGATCATATGGTTTATTGACTCACTGTAATTGTTCCAAATGGTACGAATCCAGACATTCTAAACGGCATGAAGATCTTCTCACCAGTGTCAGGGTGGATGATTGCCTGAGGGGAGGGGGTTGGTAAGAGAGAGCATTACCATGGATTCAGGGAGCGTAGAGCTGCAACTATAATGAAAGTACCGCAGGTGCTGATGCCTCGGTGGATGTGTCAAAGCTACATGAAGCTACTAGCTATTAAATACACACGTGATGATCATCATCAAATGTACATTTTATTTGCTGCATGCATGCTAAAAAGATTCCAGAAGTTCAAAGTCCAATTAATGGCTGCTGTAACAGTGCAGCTTGCAGCTCTTTCCTCACTCTTGCAGCTACCAATAGCTGGCGTTCTAGTGCAGAGCTAACTACTAAGTAGAGTAGCAACACTCCATGGACAAGTTTTGCTATGCACTCTTCTGAAAAGGCTGCACATGGAATTCCAAGTAAGCAAAACTAGGCATAACTCGAGAACAAAGTATTATTTTGAAAATTAATCCACAAATTGAAGTGTGACTATAGAAGCCTACTTGCACTTAATCGATCCTTGAGCAGCTGCAGCCCTCTAGATAGGCAGACAGACAAACACACACATTACCGGTCACCTCACGCACACCGAGGCATAATCATGTACAACGCCACATTGTGAAATAAATTGGCTTGAAATGGGGAATGAGCAATAAAGCAGCTTACACAACATAATTATGTGTTACAAAACACAAACTGAGGTGGGGACAATGATTGGAGATTTGCATCATGGTTGCAACTGGTAAATTATCGACTATAATTGCACATGCAGCCATTGCTCAATAACTGTGTACGTGTGTGTGAGTGCGTGGGTGTACGTGTGTGTGTGTGTGTGTGTGAGTGCGTGTGTGTGTGTGTGTGTGTGTGTGTGTGTGTGTGTGTGTGTGTGTGTGTGTGTGTGTGTGTGGCTTATTGCTTCATACTGTTGGTGGCTGCCTTTCGTGACGGAGGACTGCATGAATGTACACATAACATTACGAGAGGTTAAAAACCACTCCCAAACTCATTGAATTTGCTTAGATCATCACGAAATAGGGAACGACAAGTTAACAAACCGATTGAGCAATAAATATTATATTATGACCATATAAGGTAAAAACAGAAGTCATGTATTACGAAATATGATCCATCAATAAGTGACTTAACCTTAATTAAGCTATTGTTGCACAATACACTATATATACCTGTTTGATTTTCTGAGCCTCCCAGAGCTGTGTGTGTGTGGGTGTGTTGTGTGTGTATGTGTGTGTTGTGTGTGTGGGTGTGTGTGTGTGTGTGTGTGTGTGTGTGTGGGTGTGGTGTGTGTGTGTGTGTGTGTGTGTGTGTGTGTGTGTGTGTGTGTGTGTGTGTTAGCAACATCTGTTAACACATGCAATTTTAATCACTGACACACAAACATGTACATGCAAGTACTGCTGGAGGTGCATGCTGCAATGTTTGCAGCAAATTAACCACCATCATTGCGTTTGCAAACTTGATACCGGGACTCAATCAGCGGAAATAGCGATAGTAGTAATGTGTAGGATTGAAGCTGGCCCAAAGTACGTACAGTCAAAATGTACAGTCAAAATATAAGCACGGCAAAGCTTTAACAAGGTCAGTATAGTATAGTTACATGCAGTGCCTATTATTGTTACATGATGCAAACAAATCCTACCCTTACTGCATGCTACATGCATGAGAAAAACAACAGTTATATATAAGCAAGAGTTCATATAAGCAAGAGTTCATATAAGCAAGAGTTCATATAAGCAAGAGTTCATATAAGCATTCATATAAGCATATAAAGGCATTATGGGGACACTATGAATTAGTAGTAGGCAAAAAGCTCTATAAAATCAGTACTGTTACGTTACAATCAAATCACATGTGACTTGAAATAACAGAACTATGAATGATATGAATACCGTTAAAAGTAATTTAATAGTTTAAAATGGACATGTACATTAATTATTTCAACTAATGACGTCACGTCACATGATCAAGAGCTAGCGGGCCTGTACACATATCCACCGGGGAATGAGCTCATGTGATTTGGCATGAGCTCATACATTTTAAGTATGACAATGACGTAACTCTGTGCAGCAAAGTACAATCTATCAAAGCTACAGTACTTGGCTATATTATACACACCGCAAGCCAGAAGCCACAACATGGAACCCTTAGTAATACCACAAAGATTGTGTGCTAAAAATAGAACACTATAGCAGTGATGTTATTCACTGTCTGGCCAGAGTTATGAATATCATTACTAACATGACACTGCATGCGCTCAATAATTTTACACGGCAAAAATGCAATGTATATGAAAATGACTGTGTTAATATGCTGCTAAAAATAACTGTGGAAACCTAACAAGTAGTATTATTCCCACAAGTTTCCTACATGTAGACTGTTTGTAATCATGCAGTTGTATTCCCTCGCACAAGGAAACCAACTTAAAATCCAGCTATAGATCATTTACAATATTGTACTTTGTACAATGTGCCTACGTTCCTAGGTCATTGGGACGAATCTACCAATTAAAGTCATGCAGAAAAAGGGTTTCCTTCCTCAACAAGCATTCATAAATTCTGTTCTTGCCAGCCTGCTGTGAGTTGATGTGTACAAACATTCTACAAGGATATCCTTACACAAGCAACCATAGCTAGCGCAACTACACGTCGTTTCCATGGAACTTCTTAAAATGTGAAAGGAATGAGTTTTCATACAAACAGTAACTAAAAGGCCGAGCGGAGAACTAACTGTTTTGCAATATGACAGTGAAGCACATCACTTCCTGAGTTCAAGAGGTTTAGGGCCCTTATATAGCGTCTTTGTTGCAATTTTGGACAATAAATGTGGACATGGTGCTAAGAAAAGTGTCAGAGTTAAGAACAACATATTGCATCGATCCTGCTGCCAAATTGTTTCTCTGTTATTCTACTGATGGATTTAATCACACGCTATCTTTAGAATCTAAGCGCACCATTCGCACAATTAATTACATCACGATTACTTGACTTCACTTGTAGCTACAAGCTTGAAGACATGCAAACACGGAGAATAACAAGAAAACATGCCGCTGTCTACAATTAAGATGGCTGGCTACATACAGTAGACAAGACAAATTGTTCCTATTACATGTATGAGCCAACATAATGATGTTGTGCAGTGTACGCATATGTATACTGATCGGAGTATGAACAGTGTAAACAAACTTGGGCAAGCTCTTAGATATGTAATTATTGACAAACCACATGCAGAATAAAAATGCATAATTATACTACTAAGGCTAGAGCTCGCACATTCCCACACAATGAAAGTTATCTAAGCTTATTAGTGTTTACTCTTTCTCTGAAACTTTGCATTATTGCACCAGCAATACTGTGTAGAGCTGCATGCATGAGCTAGCACATCTATTGCAACAAACACACAACAACAGACACACAAACATGTTGCAGTGAGTAAGAAATTAAGTGAGGGTTCTATATACTCAAATGATTTCCTAGAAAATCACATCAGTATCGAGAACCACTACAGTACAAGACAACTGTTGCTTAGCTACACAAACACAGACAATTGTGTACAAACTTCTGTGAATGACATCATAAAGTACCTGTGCAGGTCTATGAATAGTGGTACACTAAATGAATTAATGATGTGGGAATTACGTAGAACCGTAACTACAGCTGTTTTTCAAAATACAGTACACACTTTTGTTTTTACATTCAGCTGAGTTGATAAACTTCCATTGTTATTGAAGTGAGGTGTAACACACACAGGAGGCCATTAATTAGTGGGAGGTAAACAAGTTTGTATTGCACTACCGTCAAAAGCGTCACAAACAATTAATTTAACATGCAGTGCTGGTTGTGCTAATATAGCACAGCTGGGCTTGTGCCCATAGCTACCATATTAGAGGAGGGTTACATCAGGGCCTACAAATGACAAAACACATATGCACTATACGTAGAACTAACTTAATTGATGATAAAAACTTCTAAGAATAGAAAGTCTTTACGGGTTGGATATTGTGCCAAGGCTATGGAGAAGGAATGCTAGTAATGTGACATCACTAAAACCAATGGATGCATGAGAGGAGAAATATAGTCATTGCAATTATGCCAGGAATGTCCATGGATGTAATGTATACAGGGGAGAAAGACTGATCAATTATATGGCAGTCCAAATCGGTGGACTTCCCCACAGTACCTGAACCATAACGTTAATTGAGGGTGAAATATCAGCGCATGCATGTAGGTGACTTATTACAGCTGCTAGGGTTTCTTTCAGGCAAATGCTGATGAGGGGAGACAGAGATAATTGACGGTAAGGAAGGGCGATGATGTTATAAAAGGGGGGATGAAATGCTCCCCCTAAAGAAAACCCTACTTACCTCTTTGTTGGAGACTCCGGAAACAAGTGTACCCTTCTTAAAATCATCAAGCAACTTCACAGAATCTTTGAGCTTTCGCTGTGTATGTGTGTATGTGAATAATTATTTTTCGGAGGTGTTGTAATTGCTGTGAGGCTATGTGTACATGCAAGAGTACACACGGAAATGAGGGTGTCGCAATAATACGAAAATAACATGTGTGGGTAGATGACCTCAGAGGTAAACAGTGTTCGTGGATCGACAACATCCAAGAAATGTCTCAGCCGACCCTGGAAAGATGACTGGAAGAGCAAAAGAACGGGTAGTTTAAAATGGCGCATGGCATGCACAACATCCACCCATAGAACCCATAATCCCACATGGCACAAATCAGTTACTGCTAGAAATCCTTACGTACCTGGTCGAATCTTGGCTGCCCAAACACAAATGGTGGATACTTGTTAGCCATTTTTGATTACAACCTAACCGGCTGCACCACAAAGGGAAACCCCTATCATTATTATATCATTATTGAATTCACCAGTGATCGTTTCATGAGCACTTCTGCAGCGCAGCCAGAGTAGATGAATATAATTATGTACAATGAAAATTTTTAATGGAAAAACCAAAACAGAAAACCACTTTATCTAAACATAACGACCACCATTACAAGCAACAACTCTACAGGGGCTAAGTGAAGTGTCCAAAGGTTTTGAATTGCCTAAACTTGATTGTAAGTTCATTATTTGAGTTCTGCACGTTGTCAGTGTGGGCATATGGCGAGGGCTCTCCACTGGAGTGGCTGGTAGACTGCCTGTTTGTATCTGCACACTCTTCACAGGGTAGAGCATACCATCTGTACTGCTGTAGAATTGTCCCATTAGCTCGTAGTTGTATGAGGGTATCTCAATAGACGTTCTAATCGATTTGGGGTTAGAAGGTGTCGTCGTTTCATCCACTTCTGGTACAGAAGGAATATCTACTGAAGTGGGAGCACTTGCAGACGGTACTTTTCTCTTTAAGCGACACTTTCTGTCACTAATAGACGTGAACTGGAGTGGTAGACGCAGACTGAAGCCTCGGTCAACACCAGACATGGGCTGCTCGTGAGGAGTAGCTATGATAGAGACAGGAATACTCTCAATGTCCATTGGAAGAGAGGGTTCAAAGAACAGAGCAGAATCTTTATTAGGAGATTCTTCTTGGAGACCTTTTTCGTATGTTAACAGCTGTCCCATGAAGTGAAGGTTCGGTGAGATGCATGGTCGCTTCTGCTTCACAAAGTCGTAGGATTTTGATAGACTCAGTTCCCTGTGTTTCATAATGTATGCGATACAGACTGTGGCTGATCTCGAGATTCCAGCATGACAGTGTACAAACACTTTGCCACCTTTGGCCTTAATCGAATCTGCAAGGAGTGAGAAATGAAAGTTATGAAACAGTGGCTTTCAGATTGTAAAAAAATAACTAACTCAGTATACATGTACATAGTGCTAATATAGCTGTGAATACAGATTAACATATCACACACAAAGTGCTAAAGACAGTGCTAAATGTTTATTCTGTCACCATTGCCTAGCGCTATCTTCTGAAGCATTGCAAAAATACTTGTGCATAATTATGTATGCCACTTACCTATAAACTCGAATGCTGTGTCCAGTTGTGAGAGGAGGTCGGCTTGATGCGAGTCTTGCACAGGGATTATCTTGTACTCAAACAACTCCTTAAAATGGCTGACACAGTTGTGGGACACATTAAGAACTGCGGTCACATCGTGTTCCCGTAGCAATGCCAAGTTGCTCGAGTCTCTTGCACACCCCAATACAAGGAATGGTAAGATCTCCACAGGGGGTCCAAACCGACTGGCTTCGTCCTCCAGGGGAGTCTGTGCTCTTTGTGGTTGTTGTCGAGTGGCAGAACGTGCAAAGTTAATCGGGAGACTGGCACTGAGTGAGATCCCAATAGGTGCGTGGGAGCTCTTGGGTGAGTTCGCCTCGCAGAGGGTGGGGTAGTGCTCAGAGAAGGCAGTGAATCCACCTGTGGAGGTGTGAAGCATTGATTGCATTGCTTGTGTGGGAATGGTGGGTGTAACTAGTGAGATCATGCCAAGCTGGCAGCGAAGGCCGGCTAGACTAAATATGTATTGTGCCATAATTTATATTGTGCCCACACAATAAATGTGCAAGCTTGACTCACCATCCAGGTAGTATACTTGAGTGGAAGTCGACTGACTGCACGTCTTGTACAGCACCTCTGCATGCTTGGTGAGCTCAGACTTGATGCATCCTTTCTTGGAAGTGTTGTCGTAGAGTACTAGTTTGGTGCAGCTTGGGTCCCGCTGCGTGAGCTTCTCCACAAGCTCTTGGTTTGATACGTGTGTGTTCAGCTTCACGACTCCTTTCGTGAGTCTCCTGAGCAGTATGTTAGTGAAGTTAATATTCTCTGAGCTCTGTATATGGCTGCTGCAGTGCTGTGAGCTTGGTCTGATGTCTACCAGTAGTACTAAACAGCATCCTTCCAGTTCTCTTGCAAGACAGTCCACACTGATTGGGGAGAGCTCGGCTTCCATTGGGCTTACAGATAATAGAGACAGCATTGTCGTTATTACTTTATTGCGTTTGATTCTAGACAATTTAATAGATGTGCACAATGATTTGAACTTGTGGGAAGTGAAATAGCTTTTATATAAGGTGTGTGACCTTATCTCGCACTCTAATGGTCTAGTAAACGTCATTGCTTGTAGAGTTATTTTTAGAGCAAATTAGGTTGAGGTCAGTTTATAGCATGCAGGAAGTGCCAGGATCCTAAGGCACTGAGCTGGGCGAGCTGGTTCTGGAAGATACGTGACAATCTAAACCGGGGAGGCAAGTTTCTTTTGTCTGTTTATACCGGGCAGACCAATGTGTGTGCATGTGCAGGCTGTAATAATGAGATGGCCTTCAGGCTTCTGAGTTTGTATCAGACTATCGAAATGCACTCTATGAGGGTCACCTCTCTACTATCTATGGTCGCCTACACTGTACGTACCAGAAACCAGAAACGGCTCCTCTTGAGCACATTGCTTAGAATTATAACACCTCTTTGTTCTTTGGGTATCGCACTGATTATTTTAATTTAAATTACGTACGTACACCATTTTAATTATGGTTACCACTCATTGTCTTTGTAATAATAATATAGTATGGGGGCAGCTGTAGTGATGCTGTTTTGTGTAGCTGTTTTGTGTAGCTGATATCTGCTGTGCAGCTGTGTTCCATGTCAGCAGTTCCTCGCTACAGGAACATTAACTTTAATAATAATGGTGCAATCTGCGCAATAATTTGCTTATGATTGCGTACGCAAATCAGGTGCCTCACGCACATGTATACAGTATACACACACACAATATTGATATAATGCACACAGTATAGTACACACAATATTGATATGCACACCCACACACACGTGCACACAGATCATTATGGAGAGTGCTAATGATACAGGAGTGTACGACAAGGTAAAGGATTACTATGGACACACCATACAGACCACTGATGACCTCGCCACCAACGCCTGCACGATGGACAAGAGTGCCATGACTCGCCCCATTAGAGAGGCGACAGCTCTTATTCATCCTGAGATAATACAAAAGTGAATTCATGTTTTGTTAATGCTACAGTTGTTACTCAGTACTGTAAACAACCTAGTGTACAAGCTCCCTTATACATAACTATTCTTGTGTGTATCTTCAGGAGTGCATATTCTGGTATCCTCTATGGAAATCTTGGGCATTGTACAAGCAAATTGTTAAATAACCTGACAATGTACACAAGCCTATGTACTGTACTCATTTCAGGAACTATGGGTGTGGGGCAGTTATCCCTGAGGGGGTGAAGGGCCGTAGCATGTTGGACCTTGGCTCGGGGGCAGGGCTTGACTGTTTTGTGCTGAGTCGGCTAGTTGGGGAGGAGGGCCGTGTGGTGGGTGTGGACATGACCAAGGAACAAGTACGCTTGAGTGTTTCACATACCTGATTTTTTCAGGCATTTAGTAATACATAGCCACATGGCTGCAATGTTTTTTTTTCATGATTGCATTTCGAGTTTGTAGTTTCATTGTGTGGGTTTACCTACATGTGTGTGCATGTACTACATCGTTATGTATACTGTGATGTTTCAACTTTCTACGGCTGTGTAGTGTATAGTGCCGGTTGATGAGAATTGCATGAGCTGAAATGAATTCAATTGCTTCCTGGAAAGACATTGCTTTCACCATCCAATGAATGTATGCCGTGCATTTTAGCAATAACTAGACTTTGCTGAATGCTAGCTTCGTTATGGGTTCTCAATACATGACATTCATAATTATGTTAAGTGCTTCTGGAGATTCACTGTAATGCACGAGTTATTTCATTTATGCTATTGCAGCTAGATGTTGCTAGGAGATACGTTGACTATCACACGGAGAAGTTTGGCTACAGTTGTCCCAACGTGGAGTTCAAAGAAGGCTACATAGAGTGTCTGGATAAAGCAGGGATAGAGAGTGAAACATTTGACTTTATTGTGTAAGTGTGTGTCCGACAATTATGGTAGATATTTGATTCCATTTGTTATTCAGGTCCAACTGTGTTGTAAACTTATCCCCAGATAAAGGAGCTGTGCTCAGAGAAGCGTATAGAGTGCTCAAAGTGAGGAATGTGGATGGTTGCATGATTCATTTTTTTTCTTTCTCTGCTACATGCTCATTTTACTGGTGTCTCATATTTCACCTATGCATAAAAGGCTTTTATGTGTTTTTGTATTCAATCTACACAGCCCGGGGGACAAATGTACTTTAGCGACATCTACACAAACCAGGAGATGCCTCAGGCGCTAAAGGACAACTCTGTACTTTGGGGTGAGTTCATTGGTCAACACCAACCACATCAGGAGTGCATGAATATTCATTCATCACTCCTGATTACATATGCAGCCTGTGAAATATGATAATGTGATTCATTGTCTATTATGCTGCAGTGTCTTTGTGGTGCAACTATATCAGCATTCTGCTGTGTTCCCAGTGTAAATATACCCTGATTCATCAGTGATGTCATTGTTAGGCTCAGCACTATCGTGGTCTGTTATAGAGTCAACCATGAATGCCTATAGGGCAGGAGCACATAAAGACATTTCCTTGTGTGTTCCTGTCTAGTGGAATTGACACAAAGAGTGCAATTGATACACTCAGAATTGTTCCCAACATGGTCGCGTAGGTGAAGTCTTACTTCCTAATGTATAAATAAATTTTATAAATATAATTATGCATCCTGCCTGAGACCATACTAGTGAACACATTTTGACATACCCGCAGGAGAGTGTTTGTCTGGTGCTCTCAAGTGGACAGAGCTCGTTCAGTTGGCAATGGACATTGGATTTGCTCCACCCATTCTTGTGACGTCTGTCACTTTTACTAGCGACAATGACACAGTGTCACAGTTATTAGGTGCGTTCATTGTGATCATGCAAATCCTAATAACTGGACTGCATGCAATAAAAACATACGTTTACATCATCTTGTGTGATTTGTTATATCTGGTGAGATGATCAATGGATGCTATTTCCACATACAGCGGAAGCTGGCTCACCTGATCTCAAGTTCTGTACAGCCACTTATCGTCTGATCAAGACTTCCTGGGACAAATGCAACACTGATGACCCCATTGTGGATGTTGAGTACAAAGGTCAGCTCTACTGTTTACGTCGGCTTTATTTATATTTATTATTGGTATTGCATGACTATAATAAATACAGGAGGTATCAGTGGCCATGAGAAGAGTGTGAAGTTCTCTTACCAGGGAGAGCTATTGGTTGGTTACCATTACATTATTAGTAAATTACCAAAATTAGTTAGATTTGTACAATCATAATTATATGTATATGCAATATGCAATCTCCCTTTTACACTCCCACATACATGCATGCATGCATACACATGCAGGCTAATACAAAGGTGCCAATGCCTGAATCCACGGCTACTCTACTGTCCCAACTGCCCATGGATGTGTCGATTGTTGGTCCCTCCCCCTCAATCACCACTCCCTACCCCAAGATCTCCGGATACCTCACGGTTGATCCATTCAAAGTTGCTGGGGGATCAATAGAAATGACCACTCCTAAAGCTCTTAGTGGAGGTTGTTGCAGTGGACCTAAATCATGTTGCTCATGACAAACATGACTGTGTGTATTATCTATATGTATGTGAGCGCTAGTTTAAACACTGAACTATGCAACTATATTGTGTTCTTATTAGGGATTATGTGCTAATGTTTTGATAATTCGCTGTGTTTGTGTGCCAGCTATTCCTTTCTCCGACCGTTTGTTTGTTTGTCCATATGATACAATGGGAACCAGCCAATAGTTGACAAACATGTATGAGATGCATCACCATCACCACCACCGGAGATGTCATCATTGTGTTTAACATGTACATGTAGCTAAGTACACTATTGTAACACCATGCAGCCTCTAATTGGGTCCCATGCATATTGACAAATAGTCAAAGATGATTTAAGAAATGAGCTCAAAAAGTTTACACAACAATCATGGCATGTACCAGGCACTCTATATAGCTATCAACTAAACATTTCCTTTAGAGCGTCCCTGAATTTACTGTTATGAGCTCTGGCTTTGTCTTCAAGTTGACGTAGTAGCTTCACAATGGCCGTGTTGTTCGGCTCTAATTCAAACACTTTCAAATAGTCTTGTTTGGCCCCATCAAAATCATTCATTGCAGCTAACGCTTGTCCTCTTCTGTACAAAGCCTTTACATCATCCACACCACTCTCCAGAACACAATTGCAATTCTTGATCACATTAGAATATTGCTTTAACTTCAACTGACAGGCAGCCAAGTTTAGATACAGTGTCTTTTTCAGAGCATCGCTTTCCGTTGTGTGAGAATCAATCGAAATGACATACTTGAGAGCTTTTGAGTAGTGTAGCGATGCACCATAGACGTTATTGATTTTGAACTGTTCTGTTCCAATAGCCTTGTGCTGTGATGCTAGTGTTTGTCTGTTCTGTGCTGACAGTGACCACACCTCTGGTGCTCTCACAAACGAGACAAGGTGTATGGTGTATGAGAGTACACAGTTGTGTGGTGCTTCCCTCAACATTGGACTGGTGGCTAGGGTCGTATCCATCG
This sequence comes from Halichondria panicea, assembly GCF_963675165.1. Taxonomy (NCBI): domain Eukaryota; kingdom Metazoa; phylum Porifera; class Demospongiae; order Suberitida; family Halichondriidae; genus Halichondria; species Halichondria panicea. The sequence continues at coordinate 1,591,890 of NC_087378.1, forward strand.
TTAATGTGATGTCACACTCTTCCTCTAACTTCATTGAGCAGATCGCATCTTCAAGAGCTTGAGAAAGAGGGTCAACAGCTTCATCTGTGTGAAAATGCATAAGTAAATGTTGTTGTTGAAAAACAACACACTTCTACCTATTATAATGGAATGGTGTCCTCTGTTGTCAAAGACATTCTCAGCTCCATCTAATGTCTGCCATTTCCCCAGTAAGTCCACCACCACGCTTGCTTGTTCGTTTGGACAATAGAGTCCCCTGCCAACTCTCAGCACCCTTTTCTCCATCTGCAATTTGTGGTAATGGTGTGATAGATAGAAACCTCTCTACTCCAGAATCAATATCAGCTTATTATTTGTCGACCCTTTTTATTAGCAATAAAACAATGTCTGGTGGACTGCTGAACAGTAGCAGGAAGATATCTGCTCTGCTGCTGGACATCACTGGAGTGCTGTATAACAGTGGTGAGGGAGGAGGACATGTCATTCCTGGGTCACCCCAGGCTGTAGCAAGGTACAAACAAACAATGGTATACCCTACAGTAAATCGTAGCACCTCTCGAATAATTGGGTTGACATTTCTCCCAGAATAGATGATATAGTACTGACGTCAGTATTGTATCATCTATGGTGCCATAGTCTTGCAAAATGTACGTTCTACTTCAAATAATTACTGTGTATATAGCGCATAAATAATAATTAAATCTCAATGACAGACTGAAAGAGGCTGGTTACAAGCTCAAGTTCTGCACTAACGAGACTCAGATCACCCGGAGAGCCCTGGTTGAGAAGCTGACACGGCATGGCTTCACCCTCACTGAAGAGGAGGTCTATTCTCCAGCCCCAGCTTGTGTGCAGTACCTCTTAGAGAACAATCTCAGGCCATTCCTACTTAGTGAGTTCCCAGTAGCATAAGGACTGGTACCTTGCACTTATTCTGGGCTTGTATACTACGAGCAAATACTTGTACTGCATAGGTCAATAATTTATGTCTGTCAATTGCTTGTAGCATGATCAAATGCTTGACTACAAATGCTTGTACTAATTGTAAACTAATAAACCAGCTACCAACATAATTATAATACCTGCATTGTATTTCCTTTAGTTCACCCAGACGCACGACAGGATTACGTAACTGTGGACACCACCAATCCGAATGCAGTAGTCCTTGGAGATGCCGCACATGAGTTCACTTATGACAACATGAACATTGCATTCAAGATCCTCATTTCTCAAGGAAGTCCAGGACACCTCATCTCTTTGGGGAGAGGGTGAGTACAAGGTCATGTAGCCAGCTTGCTGTTGATTGACTCTGTCCTCCAGGCGCTACTATAGAGAGGGTTCTGAATTGACTTTGGATGTCGGACCTTTCACAAAAGCATTAGAGGTTTGTTTGTGACCTGTACATGCAAGTATGTATCTTGTACAGTATAATTATACTACATATAGTTTGCCTCTGGGACCGAGGCCACTGTAATAGGAAAGCCAGCCCCCTCTTTCTTCAAGAGTGCCCTCTCTGATCTTAGAGTGCCTCCCGAGGAGGTATGCCTGTGAACCTTTCTAAGATGTACTGTTTCCATGTTTGTTCTCTGTATCTTCATACTGTGTCAGTGTATAATCATTGAATTTCTGGTTCTTCTCAGGCTGTGATGATTGGGGACGATGTGCTGAATGATGTGGGTGGAGCACAGGGGTGTGGGATGGCAGGAGTGCTCGTCAAAACCGGCAAATACAGGTAACCATGCACATAATTATACTCATATCATATTCTCATTATACACCCCACCCCATAGGCCAGAGGATGAGAGACACCCTACGGTGAAGCCAGACAGAGTCGTGGACAACCTTGCTCATGCTGTGGACCTCTTGTTGAACGTTTCATAGCACTGCATACTATTATAAGTGTTGCTTTTGTTTGTACTCGTACTGTAACATTTTTTTTAAGCATAATTGTTGACCAAAGAAATAACGTGTGTACGTGAAGGGTAAAATACAATGAATTTAGCTATTAGCTCTAAACAAAACAGCATTCAAATTAATTGTTGGGGGTGCATGATTAACATGAAGGCTGTCATAAAATTGAACTGAGTCAGTTTCAAAATTTTTGGCTTAATACTTAAAAGCAACGAGGTAATCTGCCAATTCAATGAGCTTCTCAAAGTTGTTCACCTGGAAGTTCCCGTTGCTATAAGCAACCATATCCATGTCTGTTAGGGACTTGAGGCAATTGCGGAGAGTGTCCATCGAGCAGCTCTCAACTGTAGAGAGAAGAAAATGTTGGGTTTTCAATAGGCAAACAATAATTATGTATAATTGTAAAAAGGAAATGCACAATATAGAGGATCTGACCCCCCAATAAACACTGTATAATACCCTTTACAAAGGACAGTGCGTTCATCCTCAAAATTTACTTTTTCAACACAAAACAGTGTTCGAATAAGGACAACGTCTTCACAAAAGACAAGTGTGATATATTTTTAATGGCCCCAAAGTGTCCTATGTTTAGAAGTGATCATGTTATAGGCTCACCATAATTGAGTACTCCTCTTTGTGTCTTCTCCACCATCTTGTCTCTCAGTTGCTTTAGAAACTCACGTTCTGAGTACCAAAAAACCAGTAACCCACAGCTACACCCCGTGCACACCCACACACCTTGTACCTCCTCGCCATCTGACAACTGACACAGAGTCACACATGTCATCCAGTAGCTCTCAGCCAACACGGCCACAATCCTACTCAGGAACGTCAAGTGACGAATACTGTCTGCACTATGGTTCACCTATGAGAAAAAAATTTTTTTTAGCGAACCACATCAAATGCATTTCAATTGCATACATAGAACTGTTTGCAGAGGAAATCATGTACGTATACAATCAGCATACTATGGTACATAACGTACATACATGCAAGCGCTTCACTATTGTACAGTACGTACTGTTAACAGCATTATATTGGTACCGTGCTTAATTACTCACATTCAAGGTGACTCCACTAGTGTACTCGACCGTGTCGTCATTGTCCATCTCTTGAGGTGTGCGTAGCACTCGCCCACCACCCACTCGCTCCGAGGGCACACTCAACAACTCAGACACAATGAACGACTCCAGAACATCGTTGAGAACACTCCACAGATCGACACACGGCTGAAAAAATACACGGACAATAATCAGGGGAGCAAATTACGTCTGATGTAATCTTACAGGAGCAAAGATGAACTCTCTGGCTAGCAATTTGCAGAGGACCTGTGCATCTTCAAGCACCTGTAGCAAGGTTAACAATGGAGGTTGGGTATGTACCGTACAGCGGGTATATATTGAGGGTACAAATGTTCGTGGTTATTCATCCCATTTGAGTGTATTTACCAGGGAACTATGAGCTATAGTACCGGTACATAAAGGAGGTTGGGTACGTAAAAGGCAAGTCTTTACCTCTTCCTTGTCCACTTCTAGTTTACAATTGCTGCCTCCACTCTGCAGGTCCTCTGAGATAGCACTGAGGATACTAGCAGCTGAGTAGAACGAATGATTATGTAAAATCCTTCTCGTTTATAAAATACATACACACACACACCGCACACACTCACCGATGACCCCCTCAATCATGAGCAGTGATGACACCTGATTGGCCAGATGCAGTAGAGCAAACACATCGGGCAATTCCAGTTGAGGACTGACCACCATGTCGGACTGCACAAGACCATTCTTTGGCTCCATACCTTTGTCTAGACTACTAGAGTGAGGGTTCGTGACTATCACCAGACCACCGAGGTGGTGTAGGGCATAGTGTACAGCCTCTGGGGTCTCACCAGTGAACGAGACCGCCCTATAGTTGTGGAGAGGGGTAATTGGGGAGGGTTTAGTTTGCAACCACTGACCTTCCATTGGACGCTGCTTTGTCTTCCAACCATTTGTAGCTCTCAATGAGTTCAGAGACACTCACACCCTATAGACAAAGAGAGAGGATAATTTTGACAGCGCGTATGTGAGGCGTGCATGGTTACCTCTCTGTGTTTAAAGAGTAGGAGGAAGGCAACCATCCAGGTGGACATCAGGCTGGTACACTGAGTTATGTCTGCACAGAGGAGACTAATAATTTGGGTTTTGAGTATACCATCATCTGGAAGAGCTCCTTCTAAGCTTTCAGAAAATCGTTGAAATTGGACCATCAGAAGTCTAGTTACAGAGCCAACTTTATGCCACTTAATTTCCCTGGCTGTCCTTTAACAATTCTACATAATATGCTCTACGGAATACGCTGTGTTGTTTGCTCACCATAGATGATGTGATGAGAGGCTGCTGTCACAAGTCGTCTGTGGCCGTGCTCCACGAGGTTCATCACCGAGCGGGAGCGGGAGAGGCCGGACATCTCGAGGAGGGAGGAGTTAGAGACGTGTGCAGAGTGAAGGTACTCCTGTGTGAATTATGAGTGTGTGTGGTTGAATTGGGAGAGAACTCACCTGCAAGGAGAATGGTTGAGCAAAGTCGATACTGACAGAGCCGATGTTTGTGGTCAGCATGTACCACGCTCCTCGGATAGGGTCTCGGAATGTTTCAGGTTTCTTGTTCCCTCCCTGAAAATAGTAAGTACATTAACTGACCAGTCGCACGAGCCTCACCATTAGCTCGTGACGGACAAAGTTCTTCTCCAGTAGGTTGTCATAGGAGATGTTCACAGGGACCACTAAAATGTCTTCAACAATACCTGCAGGAACGAAACGGTCTGTCAATTATTAAGAATCCAATCTATCACGTATCACGTATCACGTATCACGTATCACGTATCACGTATAGTATTACCGTATGCAGGAATCAAATAATGGGATATGGGATATGGGAATGAGACGGAGATTATAGTGGTCAACTATAATATGGATTACCCTCTCGAACAGTGTCCATGAGCACAGAGAGTAGACCAGCTTTTGGAGAGTTGAGCTTCCCACTGCGAGAACGAGAGCCCTCCAAAAAGAACTCCATGTTCTCATTCGCTAGCAAGCAACGCTCCATATACTGTGGGTAAATTAATGATAAAAAATTAATGGTAAACACCAACTAAATTGTCACTCAGTACCTCGTGTAAGCATTTCCTGTAAAGGATATCCTTCCCAGCTGCAGAGTCGAGCTTCCTCTTGATAAAAAAACCACCCAGGTGACATACCATCCACCTACAGTAACAAGTAACATGATAGAGAAGAGATGTACATGTATTGCAAATGCCAATAATAATTACACGGTTTCTATGTATAGCCGCGGGTAAATGACTTCAAATACCCGCGGGCGGGCCTCGATTAGAGAATAAAGGTAACAAAGAGGGTAACAAAAGTGAAAGAGAGTTTGATCTTGAAACATGGCGGACGACACCTCGAATACGAATGCCGACGACAACGCTTCTCCCAAGCTTGATGTGATCGAGTTTGTAGAGAAAAACAGTAACCAAAGTGCTACTGTAGTGTTTGAGATAGAAGAGGAGCTTGTACAAGAATGGAGAGCACAGAAAGATGAGCTACAGAAGTTACCGCCTGAACCAAGCCCACCACCAGCATTATCACCACCGGCTCCACCTGCACCACAGACACCATCTAACAAAAGAACCCCCAAGAGGTCGTTTACCCCAGCCTTCAAGCTACAAGTTATTAAAAGAGCTGAAGAAAACACAAATAGATCAGCTGCGAAAGAGTTCAACATTGACGACAAGATGGTGCGAGAATGGCGAAAACAGAAGGAGCGACTGGAAGCTTTACCACCAGAAAAACTTGAGCGAAAGATGGGAAACTCTGGACTTCGACCGTTACTTCCTGAGTTAGAAAAGACGCTTGTGGAATGGATCAAAACTCAGCCGAAGCGACCAACAAATGTGCAAATTCAAGCGAAAGCTCTCGAGCTTAATGCTAATGAGGTAGCGGACTTCAAAGCCAGTCGTGGTTGGCTTGACAAATTCATGCATCGGCACAGCCTGCATGCTCATCGATTAAGCTCCAGTGGAGGAATCCCCACAGCAAGCCCAGTGATGACAATGGATGTGGACTCAGTGATATCTCAGATCATTCCCGGCGAAGGAGACGCAATCGATATCCAAGCTTGTTTGGACGTGGTAAATACCGAGGAGACGGCTACTAAGAGAAGGAAATACGCGCCGGTTTACAAACTATTGGTTATCGAACATGCCGAGAAGACTTCGAACCGAGAGGCTGCCAGAGAATTCAGTGTAGACGAGAGGATGGTACGTGGTTGGAGGGGCCAAAAAGAACATATCCAGTCCTTGCCTCAAGATGACTCCCAGCCACTGATAGAGCCACCACTTGAAGTGCCGACTACTCCAATGAATGTTGTGTCTCCAGATATCAGTGTTGTCTCCACTCCTGGGCAGTCCACACCGAACAAGAAGAGGAAGTATGATGTTGCCTTCAAACTAAAGGTGAAGTATCTGTCTAGCTTTAATTATCTATCATGTCTGTAGAGTGTTAATTAAACGCTTGTTTACCTTAAAAATGTAAATCATGTAGACGTGGCTTTGAATGTACCAAATATGTTCTAATTTTATTCTTTGTTTGTTTTCCCTTTAGGCGGTGGAGTATGCAGAGAAGGTCTCTAACCGGGGTGCGGGGCGTCATTTCAACGTTGACGAGAAACGAGTGCGAGAATGGCGTAAACAGAAAGAGCTCCTTGCCACATTACCACCTGGCAAAGTGCGAGTGGGAAAGTCTGGATGCCATCCCTTGCTCCCAGAGTTAGAAAAGACGCTAGTCTCCTGGATAAACGAGTCACCCGTCAAACCAACACACTCCAAGATTCAAGCCAAGGCCCTTGAGCTACATACTGGAGAGAAGCCGTTCAAAGCAAGCCGTGGCTGGCTTGAAAAGTTCCTGAATCGCCACAAAGTCGATAGCAATGACGAGGCAATTTCCACCACTTCTCCTGAGGCATCTGTAGTTCCTGATGCAATCCAAATTACGCAAGAAGATTTTAGTGAGGTCGATATCCAAGCCTGTCTCAATTTAGCCAGGACGATTCAAGACTCTGTCAAACAAGGTGGAGGGGACGAGAATGCACTCATGATAGCCAAGAGCATCGAGGAAACTGTCAAGAAAAGCATTGCCGACTCGTTGGCAAAAAACGCACACCGAAACATTGACCTGGATCCAAACCAGATACAAAGCATTGCCGAAACCCTGATGGAAACAGTCGGAGAGACAGTGGCCCGGACTCTGGAGGCAGCACAAGTGGAGAGCATAGCCCAAACCCTTGCAGAGACGATGGACGCAAGTCAGGTGCAAAGTATCGCCGACGGTATGACGGAGACTGTGGAGGAAAGCATCGCTGAAGTGCCCACCGAGGAGATGACCATCGAAGAAACTGTTGCCTAACTTACTTGTATTTAACGGAAACAACTATGAACTTGAAGTACTATAATATATATGTTAACTCTGAGCATTTGTTAGTAAGTATGTTATCGTCTACTAGAGAATTATTAGTATGTATGTCACTATTAACTGAGAATTTTCGTCACAACATAATTATATTACATATATACAAGAATTTGGAATGTTGGGTATAGGCAGCCAGGAACTCCCGTGCTCCTGAAGCAGCCATGAACAACATTAATAATCAGTGAAACTAGGTATAATTATAGATGAACGTATGCCACAGTGCTTATGCCGGGTCGTCCCAGCAATCTTTCAGGTTTGGTGGGTCCCCACATCACAGAGTCTACTAGTTAGTGTGCCAGTGGTGTTCCTCACGGTATCAGGGTAACTGCATAGAGCTAGTGGACAGGCTGTCTAAGACTGAAGTGTGTCCCCCCCCCCCTTTTTTTCAATCACTAAATCAAAACAAGAGAACCAGTTTTTTTTAGATCAGCTTAAATTCAATTGTCAATTCTCATTGATGATGTTGAAAATGATGAAGTTGAGAATAAAAAAGCACTATTGTGACTACTTGTACTTACGATACAAATGGGAGCTGAAGGTTGTCCCCGGCAGCAATACGGGGTATGTGAACTCCAAGATTGAAGAGTACAAAGGTTAGGATGATGTAATCCAAGTGGCTTTTATGGGAGGGTAGGAACACAATAGGTACACCACGCTGCAGAAAAAAGGGGTTATATTTATAATCGATACAACCAAAACTTGACTAACCTTTTGTGCTTCTCTGAGCATGTGTACATGTTTCTTTTGCAAGCTGATCTGATTGAATAGCTGCTTGAACACATGAAACAGGATCCACGCCACAAACCTGCACATACAGACAAGAAACAGCCACCTTAATACTATCACATGAGCACCTCGTACCTATCACATGAGCACCTCGTATGTACCTTAGCACTGGTTTGCTGACACCAGAAGACATGCTGTACACAATGCTCCTGGCTCGCTCCTGTTGTTCTTTCAATGCTTCCTCAAAAGTGGAGTCATCTAGAGTAGAAACAGACAAATATCGTCCCTACTTGTGTTAGCCGTTTTTTCATTTAGGGACGGGAGTGTAGTTGGATATCATATAATTAGCTAGAGAGCCATTAAGGTACATAGTGGAATCCTGTCTAACACTTATGCTAGGTATTTACTTCAAATATACAAAAGCAAGTAACCTATGATTTCTGAGAATACCACAGTTGATTAATTGTAACAGCAACAATTTCTTTATTACTAATAACCAGAAGCCATTACATACGTACTCACCACTCTCTGCTTTTGCTTGCGCACAAGCTTCAATTGCATCTACAATCCTGTATAGTGAAAAGTGCTAGTAAATAGCTATCGAACAAAGAGCCTAGTAGAATGAATGTACCCTGCTGAGTTAAGGGTGTCTGCCCTGAGGTCCTTCATGTTGTAGTCAAGTGAGGTACAGATTACATGAGTAAGATAGGGAAACCACCGTCCCAGGATCCCACTGTGAAAGGGGTAGTTAGTGAGATAGTGTGTGAGCTGTAGTTTCGAATTCCAGCCGGTTCTCATTGTAGCGTGGGAGGGAGAGACTGTTCTCTCCCTCCCACGCTACAATGAGAACCGGCTGGGCTACAATGAGAACCGGCTGGAAGAGGGAGAGAACCGTTCTCTCCCTCCCATGCTACAATGAGAACTGGCTGGAATTCGAGACTAGTGTGAGCTGTACATGCACATGGTTGAATTATTTGCAGGAATGAAGAGGAGTGTGTGTTATGGTACAAGGATACTAACAATGTATGAATAGAACATTGAAAGCATACCCATACTGTCTTCTGTCAATGAGCAAGATATCTTGCAGTCCAGAGCCAGGACCGTCATCAGCATAAAACTTTGTCTACATGCAAAGAGAGCTCATCGATGATAATTATGAGCTGACTTACCCTGCTTGAAGGTAGGCAATGCTGACAACAACGAGAGATGCTGGTGAACTTGTTCACAGTGGCAGTGTGCAGAGCATTGGCATCAATACCCAGGCTTGGGACAAATGATGACCTCCCCTGCATAGAGAGTAACATGTGGTAATCACTGGTCCAGTAAGTATGAATGATGCAATAAATTTCCTACTATACTAGAATAGCATTTTGTTGGCATACTGTGATATACACCAGTACAGATACATAATTCCAGCTCACAAAACTCTGTCTTCCATGTCTGGTGCTCCTACCCCCAACAGATCCATTAGGGTAACGGGGGAGACGACCCCGCACAGCTGACGGCCTGCTGCAGGGAAGTATACAATCCAGTAATGTGTATCTCATAGACAAGCGCTTGCACTTCATGCATGTATTAAACCACTGTTGACCCAGTACCTTGTAGATATATACATGCAGTCGAGTCGTTGACATAACTCTACCTAGTACCTGTGAGAGCTAAAGGGTGCAGATGAAGATCCTCTCCCTCTCTTCTCCCACTTGGCATACACTTCTTCGATTCTTTTCCTGCGCCACTCCTCCATCATAAATCTCCCTAGACAATGTACCCAGTGTTAAAGTCTAGCAGCTTTGTATATCTCTCCACGTGTGAGATAGACATTGTAGGCAGTGCAAGCCCCTCCCCTTAACTGTTAATTAGCAGAAACCAGCTCTAGCTCTATAGACTACTATTTCCAAGGGTAGGGCCAAAATGTCAACAGAAGAGCTAGAGAAGCAGCCGCTTAAGGAAGAAGTAAAGCAAGATGAGGGCGAAGAGAAGCCTTCACAGAAGAAGGAGATATCTATTCCAGACTGTACAGTCCACTCAGTAGTGGTCTATCCAGACAGAGCTGAGGTAATTAGTATAATTAATGACTACTACATAAATGTATAATTATGCTGATTTGTATCTACTGTGTATTCTATTTCTTCTAGGTGACCAGATTGGTGACAGTGGATCTCGAGCCAGGCAGTGCTGAGGTGGTTATCAAAAATATCTCAAAATCTCTGGACAAAGACTCAATCAGAGTGGATGGAATCGGGCCAGCCAGTGTTACTGAGGTTTCATTCCAGGTACAAGATAGAGTATGCATGTAACCCTCCACCCACCACTTCACCGTTAGCACATGTCGTAGTAAAGAGTGCAAATTATAATCCACAACCACCCACCCACCCACCAGGAGATAGCTGTGACTGAAGAGGAGGACAGTAGGGAGAATGCTAGTGCCGAGGTGACAGAGCTCAAGGAGAAGATTAAAGCTGCCGAAGAAAGGAAGGAAAAAACGAAACAACAAATGGACAGAATGACTGCTCAGATCGAGCTTTTTGACAAGTACTCCACTGGACTGTTCTCAGCTGGGGGTCAGACCACCACTAATGACTTGCTGGACCAGAAAACCATCGGTATGCTTGTTTGCGTAATAGTAATGATACTACATCTACTCATACTGTAGATGGAGTGTTTGGTTACCTGGAGACATTTGAGGAGCGTACAGTGCGACTGAGGGTGGACAAAGATGAGGTCAACTCTGATGACCTCAGCACTGCAAGGGAGCTCACTAAGGTGGCCTGGGCATTGTGTGTATAATCATTTTAAATAAACAATCACTTACCAAATTGCCTGTGTTTGTATTAGAATAAGCCCTAGGGATTCCCAAAAATACCGATACAGAATGACTACCTTTCATAATCTCCACCCTCTAGCTCAACACGCGATTATACGAGCTCCAGCCTCTTCTGAGCAAGCCCTCGGAGCCTGTTAAACAGCAAGTGATTGGTGTGCTGCTCGACGTCAAGTCAGCTGCACAGATACAGCTGCTAATCTCGTACGTGGTCTCCAATGCGGGTTGGACGCCCAAATATGACCTGAGGGTATCTAGCAGTGAGAGGACCATGCAGGTCACCTACTTTGGAGTTGTCAAGCAGAGCACTGGGGAGGACTGGTCAGTGATTGTGTGTAGATTGTTCAGTTACTGTTTTCTGTTGTCTCATCTCAGCCAAGTCTCATTTCAATCACACTACGTACGTAATTTGTGTAGTGTAGTGTCATGTATAGCATGATAAGTATTTATTTGATTGACGATGAGTGCCCTTGTACTGTGCTCAGGTTGAATGCTCGCCTGTCCCTCTCTACTGCTACACCCAGTATAGGAGGCTCTGCCCCCACCCTGGAGACACTCAAGCTGACCATCATCCCTAACCTCAACCCTCAGCTACGCGGAGGAACTGGAAAGTGAGTGTGCGCATATTTATAATGATGATATCGGATTGTTTTGATGGCAACTGCCTTGTTGCTGACCGATATAGTAATTCAGTTTCATATTCGTCGCATTCTATCTATTTTTAGATACAAAGATCACTCACTTCAATCTGCCATTATAATTATTATGTACTCCTTTCATTGCAGGAAGAAGTCTCGACACTCGGGGTTTGGATTTGGAGAAGAGTCGTCTGTCATAGAGGCCCCTCCATCTAAGGTCTCAGAGGGTCTCATCAACTCAGTGTTTGAGATATCCACACCCACCAATATACCTGCCGACAACTCGGGCCATAAGGTGAAAGGGGCTGGCATTGAAATTACCATTTCGTTCCACTCAGTCATGTTAATCTGTAAGTGGTCCGAAATGGGCCCGTTTTGGTAGCTAACTTAGAGTGTTCATATCTTGAGATATATAGGATTGTACATTTTCACAGTTACCCATTCGAAAGGCCTATGTTTAGATCAATGATTACTTTCGAATCGAAATTGTCCACTATAAATAAAATCATGAACTTTCTATTCTCTCTCATTATAGGTGCATGTGGCCCAGATTGACTTAAAGCCAACTTTTGAGTACGATACAGTCCCCAAGCTAGCACAACACGCCTTCCTACGAGCCAAGGCCGTTAACAACTCTCAGTACCCGTTCCTGTCCGGCCCCTCAAATGTCTTCCTCGACAACTCGTACGTTACGGAGACTACCCTCGCCTCAGTGTCCCCTAACGAGGAGTTTGGCTGCTCTTTAGGTGAGTACCAGTATGAGCTTGGAAGATTAAATTTACATGGCTGGCTCTCTAGTGTTCACTTGTAGTTTATTGATCGTTTTTACAATCTGAGAACCACTTGAAAAACTGTTCATTATAATTTCATATTAACAGGGGTTGACTTATCAGTGAAGGTGGTCTACAAGCCAGTGTCACGGTTTCGTGAGGAGACTGGACTCTTCTCCAAGACAGTGGTGTACAAGTACAAGCAGGTGACGGAGATCCTCAACACTCGTAGTGAACCAGCTGTCATCACCTTCACCGACCAGGTGCCCAAGAGCGAGGATGAGAAACTCAAGGTGAGTACTAAGTAACTATTTCATAAGATACAGCAGTGTAAAGGGACTGCTTTTGTAGCTTATGTGTGTGCTAATGCTAGCCTACATGTAGTTCGATAGTTACCATAATAATAATTATTGAATTATGTATCAGTGAACTTATTCCTCTTTATATTTCACTCTGCAGGTGACACTTCTGGAGCCAGTGATAGCCAAGCAGAAGCAAGGAGCCCCCTCACCAAACCCCAAGCTCAACTCCCAGAACAATGTTGAGTGGCGTCTAGAGCTAGGCCCTGGAGAGAGTCGCTCTGTGACCATCTACTATACTGTAGAGTTCCCAGTCAACAAGGAGGTTGAGGGACTGGGACTGTGAACACTTTTAAGCCATAGTTATCCAATTTTTAGCTGCTTTGTGAGTTGTACAAATAAATTTTTTTATTAAGTGTGGTTAATATTCAAGTGGGTAGTAAGGATATTCATTAGCCCATGGATAACACTAATCATGACAAGCGGGGGCGTGGTTCTTCCTGGACTGCTGAGCCCTTAGCGTACTAGTGTACACTCCAGTATAGTACAGTGCAGTAGCTCTTGATCTGCAAGAACAAGGAAAGTAAGCTGCAAAATAAGATTTAGAAGTCACAGCTACAACTCAAATATGGTTGTAAGTAACATAGCTTTGAGACTAAGACCTCCTGTAGGTATAGAAGTGCCATATACTGAGTTAATAGTAATATTTATATGAAGTTGTACAACCCCTTCCTCAGGACCAAGTTGTATCAGAGTTCAGTATTCCCCTGGACAAGCTGCAGGAGGTGGAGACAAGGCTAACAGGGGAATTCAACAAGGGGTTGGCCAGGGAGGGCGATGATGTCAAGGTCAAGATGCTCGTCACCTATGTCCATTCTCTGCCTGACGGTTCTGAGGAGGGAGACTTCTTGGCGTTGGATCTGGGCGGAAGCAACTTCAGAGTCCTCTTGATTAGTAAGTTCCTACACTGCACCTGCAAGAGCTTATTATGCCTCAATATAATGAAAGAATTGTCATCAGCTTTATATTTGCTGTAGAGTTGAGGAAAGGACAGCTTCCTGAGCAAACTGCTGAGAAGTTTGTGATTGACGATGCTACTAAGCAGTCTACTGGAGTGGTTCTGTTTGACTTCATTGCAAAGTGTGTGGCGGAATTTGTCAAGAAACAGAACATCACCACAAAGCTACCCCTCGGCTTCACCTTCTCCTTCCCTGTTAAACAGTTGAGTCTCACCTCGGGCACTCTTATCCGTTGGACCAAGGACTTTACAGCTACTGGGGTGGTGGGTGAGAACGTCGTCCAACTGCTCAAGGAAGCTTTCGTTAGGAGAGGAGTGAGTATGTGCATTTGTGTATTATGTAGCCTGAGTTCAAACAATCTTCTACTAGCTGTAGTAATGTGCTGCAAGCCTGCAATTGATTCTATCTAGCAACCTTGTAATTTACAATGCAAAATTTACAATACAATTTGACCATGATTCTCCCGTAATCTCTAATTTAAAAGCAGCTCCAAAGCAAGTCTGCATGATTAAGTATTTCTCCCTTGTGTAGGATATTGATGTGGACGTGGTGGCCCTTGTCAACGACACCACAGGAACACAACTAGCTGTGGGTTACCTTGACAACAACTGTCTGATTGGACTCATCCTGGGCACTGGTACCAATGCTTGCTACATGGAGCAGCTGTCTGCAGTCGGCAAGTACACTGGCGATAAAAATAAGTACTCCCAAGTGATTATCAACTGCGAGTGGGGTGCCTTTGGTGATGATGGAAGTATAGACCCGTGGCTCACCACCTATGACAAGGCACTCGATGAACTGGTGCAGAATAAGAAACAGCAGCTGTGAGTTGCGTAGAGATCGTTTGTTGAGCACTTGCAGCTGGTAACTATAGTACCGCACCTTGTTGATTTCTCCCTTCTTGAACCTGATTTGTTTTGGTAGCCAACTTTAGGTTGCAAGGCTGTTATATCTGATCATCATTCTCACTAACCCTCCCTCCCTCCATTTTGGTAGGTATGAGAAGATGATCTCTGGCAAGTACCTCGGTGAGATTGTGCGACAAGCCCTTCTCTCACTGATCAAGAATGGAGTTCTCTTTGGGGGAAAGTCTTCAGAAAAATTTAGCAAATTTGAGGGGTTTGAGACACAGTATGTTTCAATGATAGAAGCTGGGTGAGTTGTCATTGTGCAATGTTGTATGCTAGTACTACATTGTTGATCACGTGGTAATCACAAGGATAGCCATTGAGATCCTTGGTCTAGAGAACATGCACATCATTGTATATATTCACATTCAAATCATTACCCCTTAATTTTTGCATGCACACATCACTAGAGATGTAGCCAATTGTAAGAAAATCTTCAAGGATGTATTCTCCATTGAAGCGTCCGATGAGGACTGTCAGAGTGTTAAGAGAGTGTGTGCAGCCGTGTCCACTAGAGCAGCCAGATTGGCCGGTGCTGGGGTGGTCGCTCTCGTCAAGAAGATCAATAAGTTGGGTGGATGCACCGTGGCTGTCGATGGTTCACTGTATAAGATGCACCCGACATTCCGTCAGAAGTGAGCTAATTATGCACGCTAGATATATAGTATGTGTGCCTTCAAGCCTTCCTTGTGGAGGTGCTAAGCATACCCCACCCACCTTCTTATCACATTCCCCATATTCCATGCATGTGACCTTGAAGCCCTACATAGTCGGCTACTTTCATGTATTCCTTTTTCCCACAGTATGGATGATGCCATGAATGAGCTGGCCCCTGGAAACAAGATCACCATGAAGCTCTCTGAGGATGGGTCTGGGAGAGGAGCAGCCATTGTGGCAGCTGTTGCCTGTAGACTCACAAAGACTGAGTGAAATATCTCATTATAGAATAATAGTTTGTAAAAAATTATTGACCAATTGTGTAATAACGATAATTTCATTCAATTCTTGACAGAATTTTTAGCAAGAATTTGTGCATTATAATTATCATACTTTAAAATGTTCAGCAAATGCATTGAAAGTCGGTTTATCAAGTATCACAATTCGAATATCCGCCAGAACAGGAAAAGATTTGGTATACTTGTGCTGCATAATTGAGTTGAAAATACATTTTGCAACAACTTTTTTGTTTCCTCTTAGTCCACCAGCACTAATAGCCGGAATTGCAATTGATGTAGCCTCTTCCTTCTCAGCACACTCTAACACCTCTTTAATGCATTGACATAACACCGACTGTGCTCCTGAATCTGAATCACGAATCCAACCAGGACCAAAAGCATGTAAAACCTTCTTGCAGTCCAGAGCACCTCCTGCTTCTGTTAGAAAAGGAGCTGCACACACGTTTTCACCTGGATGCTCTTCTAAGTACTGAGTGGTGTACTGCTTAAGAAGTCCATCACTAGCTTCATTGAGAGCCTTAGAAACACCCATTACATAGTCAAAATGTTCTGCTCCTGCATTAACGATAATATCAGCATTCTCCATGGCAATGTCTCCTCGTTTGAGTTCTAACTTTCGATGACTTGAAATATCGCAAAAAACTTCCAGTTTGTGAATTCGTCTTAGTTCAGAAATCAAAACTTCTTTCCTTTGCAGTTCACGCTTCATCCATTTTGATTGTTCCTCAACATGCTTTTGAAGTTTGCTCATCGTCATTGACATTTCGTTAAACTTTGTCTCCCAATACTCAGACACCTCTCTTAGTTGCTTGTCTTTCTCTGTGAGTTGCTTGGAAGCAAAGGCAGTCTGCAAGCTGAGGTGTGTGTACACATCGTCCTGTTGATGCTGTGCCATTTTCTTCCTCAAAACTCTCTTCAGACAACCAGCGTAGCTGAACTCACACTCCACCACTTGCTCAGGACAGGCTAGCAAATGTTCAGGATAGCTAGATCTCGTAATGTTATCAGAATTGCAAGGGCATTCGATAGGGAAGGCTGGGCACTCGTGCACGTGGTCTTTTGTAACCACCTCAAACACATTCTCGAACCCACAGTGTTCACATGTGTACGGACGCTTGTGACAGAAACGCTCCAGGTGCTCGGCTAACTCGTACAGCTCCATCTCTTCACCACACCCATTGGTGCACTCGACATCGATATACTCGCAGTTACCCTCCTGGGGGTCCAAATGTTTGTCTCGTGTCCCAACCTCCCCCTTCCAATTGCACCCCCTGCCTTTGAGGGGACAGATCACATCCAGCTCCATGATTTTCTTCCACTTTGGTTTGTCCACAATGCACAGATAGTCAGTCTCAAGGCACTCTTTGTTTGGGCATGGTTGTTTAGTTTGGAACAATGGCTCTATACAGCTCTTGCAGAAGTGTTTTCCACAGCAGTTGGTCAGCATTGGCTCTTGCAAGATGTCCCCACACGTTGGGCAGAAGCAGTCGCTCGAAGGAGGGTCCACAAAGTCCCATGAGTACGTAGTACCAATCTTTTCCAGCTCCATCACAGAAGTTCCCAATTTGCAATGTCTTTGAAGTGCTTGGTTCATAGATACTATAATTATGCTTGGTTGATGCATAGATATGGTTGATGGCTGGCTGCACATGTCCCGTTGGAATGCAATTAGAACCAGACGTTTCATCGCGTGGTACACAAGGCAGGAGGGGGTGGTGTTAGTCTCGTGGGCCACTTTGAATATATCAGTGCATCACGAGACTAGGGGGTACAAACTGGGGAATCCCCGATGTTGGTCTAATTTATAATACAGATCAAAATTATGTGATCACAATTACGCATCTGACATTAATTTGAGCATAAAATGAGTGGCAAATGTTTCATAGGTTGCACTATCTATGACGACTATTCTAATATCAGAAAGGATTGGAGGTGGCTTGGTGAATTTATGATGATAGATAGTGTCAAAAATGGTCCTTGCCACAAGGTGTATGTGACGTCTCAAATTACCACCGCCAATGGCAGGAATTGCAATGGAACAAGCATCTTTTTGCTCAGCAGTGGTCAGAATTTTAGCTATAAGATGAGCTATAATAGTTTCATTACCACTGTCATCATTGATCCTTGTATACGAGCCTGGTCCAAAAGCATTTATAACCGACTTGCACTGAAGATTGCCTCCTCCCTGACTCACAACAACTGATCCCACATAAGGGCTAGGGGTAGCTTTCATCCTGAACTGCTTCTCGAGGTTACCTTTGCTAGCTTCGTTGAGAGCTCTGGCCACACCATAGTCAAATGACAAATCAGATGCTGCTGCATTAACGATCACATGAACACACTCGTTGGCGATATTTGCCTGCTTAAGGATAAGCTTTCGTCCTTGGCTGAAAGTAAGTGATAATCCCAGTTTACAAATAAGTCCTTTAAGTTTATCAATCTTCTTTGATAGCCTTACCTCTTGCTGTTCATGTTGTACTGTAAGTTGTTCCATTTTGAGCTTCACTTCACAAAATCTTTCTTCCCAGGAATGGTAAAAATCGTTTAGCTGTTTGTCTTTCTCTGTGAGTTGCTTGGAAGCAAAGGCAGTCTGCAAGCTGAGGTGCGTGTACACATCGTCCTGTTGATGCTGTGCCATGTTCTTCCTCAAAACTCTCTTCAGACAACCAGCGTAGCTGAACTCACACTCCACCACTTGCTCAGGACAGGCTAGCAAATGTTCGGGATAGCTAGATCTCGTAATGTTATCAGAATCGCAAGGGCATTCGATAGGGAAGGCTGGGCACTCGTGCACGTGGTCTTTTGTAACCACCTCAAACACATTCTCGAACCCACAGTGTTCACATGTGTACGGACGCTTGTGACAGAAACGCTCCAGGTGCTCGGCTAACTCGTACAGCTCCATCTCTTCACCACACCCATTGGTGCACTCGACATCGATATACTCGCAGTTACCCTCCTGGGGGTCCAAATGTTTGTCTCGTGTCCCAACCTCCCCCTTCCAATTGCACCCCCTGCCTTTGAGGGGACAGATCACATCCAGCTCCATGATTTTCTTCCACTTTGGTTTGTCCACAATGCACAGATAGTCAGTCTCAAGGCACTTTTTGTTTGGGCATGGTTGTTTAGTTTGGAACAATGGCTCTATACAGCTCTTGCAGAAGTGTTTTCCACAGCAGTTGGTCAGCATTGGCTCTTGCAAGATGTCCCCACACGTTGGGCAGAAGCAGTCGCTCGAAGGAGGGTCCACAAAGTCCCATGAGTACGTAGTAGCTTTCTTTTCCATTTTTCCATCCATGTTAATTACGACGGTTAATTAATTTACTGTAAGCGGAGTGAGTTTCACAAGGTGGCGGAAACCTAGACTCGCATGCCGTCACTGTTGCAGGCTGGCTGGCGAGTCTAGCGGAAACCCAGATGCAGTGTAATGTAGGGAAAACCCCTATCTTGGCAGATAAACCTGTGAATATAAATCAAGTCAATGGATGCTCAGAATTTTCCTCCTCCAGCGTCTACTATCTCCCCCAGAGGTCAACCTCTCCTGAGCCGTCCTCCTGAACAACAGTTGATGTGAGTGAGAGGGCTACGTACCTAGCTATAGATTACTACAGCACACTGTTGCATGCCATGTGCTCTTGCAGCGTTCTAGCTAAAGTACACCATGCATTGATTGATCCACAAAATATCTCGTTTATGAGATAATCTGACACGTAATGCATTAGTGTGTAGTACACTTTTAACGGTACAATTTCCTGCAGGTCGTCTTTGCCCCCTGGGGGGCCTCCGTCTATTTTCCCTCGTCCTCCCCCCCACACAGGTCTGATCCCCCGTCCTGGAAGCGATCCCCACCACCCCCCACAAGCAGGTGCCTGTCCCCTCCTGTCAGTGTTGGTTGTACACTAGTGACATGATGCTAATGACACGGTAGGAATGCTTTACCTGTGTCATGTGATTGTCTCTGTCTACGTGTACGTGTGTGTGTTGCTGATTTCACCCAATCAAGAGTTGCTTGTACTCCCAAACCGTTCCTTAACGTTGTGAATTGCCCCAATTTTGGCAGAAAGTTCCAGTATTCAAATTGTACTGTATTCTTTACATGTACGTAACATTGTGCTGATTTAATGTTAATTTATGACGTGTATAGTTTTTCACCATCTACCCCCAATCACACCTCATATTTCTATCTGTCCACAGGTCCTGGTTTTGTCCCCCGACTGCCGCTACTGGATGGACGACCTCAGCTACCATTCCCCCCTCCATTGAGGTCACCCCTCGGCCCACCCCCCCTCGGGTTACGCCCACTAATGGGCGGCATGATAGCACCACCACAACGACCCCCACAACAACCCCCTAATGTTGGTGGAAAAAGGAATTTAATCATGCATCCTAATAAAAATCTGTAATTTTGTGTGCTGCCGTTATATTTATTAGCCCCCTTTCTCGTAGGACATGGCGTCCCCTGAGAACCAGAAAGAGGTGTGGTTTGAGCACAAGATGGGAGAGGGAAAGGTTTACTACTCCAATCCCAAAAATAACCAGACCACCTGGGAGCGGCCGCAGGATGCACAGATCATATCTCCACCTGGTCCAGGTAGCATACATGTACATGTACCCTGAAGTTGCTGGGTGGAGTAATTTTCTAGTGTGCATGCATGTGGTGTTTATAACGGTTGTATAGGTATTATATGTCATTGCATGTATCTTCACCCGAGATTTTAATCTCGGCTCCTATAATTATTTTTCAGGTCCAAATCCAAATCTTCCTTCACCTGGCGGGTTCCCATTCCATCCTCCGCCACAACTTCCCACCCCACCCTCTGGCGGACCATCCCAATTAGTGCCCACCAGGGTGTGGTCTGAGTATCATACGCCAGAAGGGAAACTGTACTTCTACAACAAGATCACGAAACAGTCCGTCTGGGAGAGACCCTCTGATGTTGACCTCATCTTACCTCTACCACCTGAATTCAGTGCCACTGGCCCTCCAACTACTGACCAGAGTATGTCATTCTATTTCTAACTATCGTATTTAATACTGGAATGTTTTGCACGTGAAAAACTGCGAATGAGCAAAATCAGACACTTTGCTATCTCACTTTGCGTTGTGGCAAAGATCGTGATGTTACAAGTACTCGTATAGGTTTTGTTTGATGCTCCTAGTAATACAGTATCTATGGTAAGCAGACTGCAATTTGGTTGTATTAAAGTTTGCTGAATTACAGCAGCTAATAAGTCTCTATTCCTAGTACATGTGTGACTGTATGTGTTGCTTTGTGTCAGGTGCAGGTGGTACCTCTCGAGACAGTGCCCCCCAACAGAGCAGTGAGACAGACCAAGAGGAGGCAGCTGACCAAGGCATGGACATGGACGGTGTTGCCGTGACAGAGGGAGAGAGCCAAGAAGAACACCTCCACAGTCCACTGGTACATGTGTAGAGTCAAGAGTAACTGTGCTACGTGACAAAATTTAGAGGAAACAAATCTATATACTTCGTGTGACTGTTTTGTCAAAGTTGTTTCAATCTCTATGTTTCTTTTACAGCTGGAGAGGCAGGTTGTAGAAGAATCTAATGTCCAACAGAATATAGTTTCTAATTCAATGCCACTCTTCAACCACCCCCCACCACCATTCATGGTCCCACCTATGATGATGATGAGAGCACCTCCTCCTGGTATGGAGTTCCAGCCACCTCTTTTCAGACCCCCTGTGCAGAACCCACCTCTTTTAACCAAACCCCCTGGTATAGACAAACCACAGGTACAATGTATTGTATGTCAATTCGTTGCTATGTGGTTATACACGATAACGTATGACTGAGATTCATCTTCTACTGCTCTATTCCAGACAGAAGTGGCTGAAGTGGAACAGAAGGAGGAACCCAAGGGTCCCCGTCCCAAGTCAAATGTCCCCATTCCAGGCAGTCCCTGGTCTGTGGTATGGACAACTGATGAGCGATCATTTTTCTTCAACGTGACATCACGTACCTCTGTATGGTCGCTGCCCAAAGACCTGGAGGGGAATCCCCATGTTTCTAAGATAATGGATAATCCACCGTGGGCCAGAAGTAAGATGTGTTCATTCATAATAATAAATAGTACAGGGAACTATAGCAACCTACGTGTGCCTACATAACGTATCAATTACGAGTATTTGTTCTAAAGTTGATTGTGTGTAAGTATGTACAGGTTAGGAGTGTAATCTCTCCTCTCCCCACCAGAGCGTGTTGGTGAGGTGAAACCATCTTCAGAGACTAAGAGACTGCGATTGGGCTCTCTGCCAGACGACTCTGAGGAAGAGGACAATGATGCTTCACCCGCTGCTGTGGCCAATGAGACGGAGCCAGGTCTTCTGAGTCATGAGGAGGAACAGAAACAAGCTGTAGCCAAATCAGGCAAATCACTCGAAGAGAGACAGAAAGACTTTAAGGAAATGCTCCTTGAGAGAGAAGTAAGCAAGGAATCTATTTTAAGCCACATTCATAGAAGAAGAATGTCTTCTTATTGTACCGCATTTTTAGTGTGGTTTCAGCAAACAGCTTCTGTACCTATCAGTGTACTTCACTATACTTTTCCATACCTATTATTTGAGTTACTAGTGATACACTGTGTTTCCACTCGCTCACAGGTGTCAGCATTCTCTACTTGGGAGAAAGAATTACCCAAGTTTGTGTTTGACCCTCGCTACCGCCTGCTGGTTGTCAAAGAGCGCAAGGCTTGTTTCGAATCTTTCGTCTGCTCCCGAGCGGAAGAGGAAAGAAAAGAGAAGAAGTCGAAACTTAAGGAGAAAAGGGAGCAGTATAAAGCTCTTCTGGAGGCAGCCAAACTCCACCCAAAGTGAGTTAATAAGCTTTGCAAACAAAGTACAATGTACATGTACTCTCTGACTGGCGTTGTTGAGCTGTAAAATCCATGAGAACTACATGTACATGTACATTGAGGTAAACTGCAATGCTTACATGTACATAACTATGTGGCAATAACTACTACCTGTCCCTTCACTATAGGGCTAGCTTCAGTGAGTTTGCATCGAAGTACAGTAGAGATGAGAGGTTCAAGTCAATAGAGAAGATGAAGGAACGAGAGCAGCTGTTCTCAGAACACCTATCTGAGCTCAAGAGGCGGAGCAAACAAAAGGAGGGAGGGCAGAAACAGTCAACCAAGCACAAAGCTGAGAAAGTACGTGTGAGCTTCCATTAGCTTTACTACCAGCCTCTTGCTAATGTGTACCACTTAAAAATAACTCCCCCCTCCCCCATATATAGACAAAGTCTGACTTCCTGGACATGCTTGGTGAGAGTGAGGCCATTACTGAGCGCTCCCAATGGAAGAAGATCAAGGTACTGTTTGAGAAGGACACTCGTTACAGAGCTGTGGAGAGCTCTGCTCAGAAGGAGGAGTGGTTCAATGAATTTGTGGGTGGTCTGTCTAGTCAGAGCAACGTAGATCAGAAGAGACGAGAGAGGATGCAGGCCAGGTAGGGAGAGTGGGGTTGCTGTGCATAAGGTGGTGTTCGTATGAGTGCTAGAATGTGCATAGTCTCCCTAAGAATTATAACACAGCAATGGGGGTGCTTCTAAAGGTAAACCAATTAAAACCTTGAGGTCATGTAAGCGCACCATGTGATTAGAGTAGCTTCCCAAAAAAGTTTAGGATTGTGCATTTTCACCTCCACATAGCTATAATAATTATTATACAAAGACAAAAATGGGTCATCACGTCTGTGTCTTATGCATGCTTGTAGTGTATCGTCTCTTGTAGTGTCTTACACATGTATTCCCAATGCTACCCCTAGTCTGAAGGAACGTGAAAGAGAGGTCCAGATGAGCCGCTCAGCTCAGGAGAAAGAGTGGGGGCGGGAGAGAGACCATCTCAGGAAGTCTGAAGCCATTGATGATTACAAGTCCTTTCTTGTGGACATGGTTCGCAGTGCTAATGCCACCTGGTACGACACTAAGAGGTTACTTCGCAATGACAGTCGATGGAGAATGTTTGAGACACTGGATATTGACGAAAAAGAGGGCCTGTTTCGAGAGCACGTGAGCAACCTCTCAGAGAAAAAGAGGCTTTGGTTTCGAAAACTACTTGAAGAGACGCCACAGGTGTGTAGGGTTAAACTATATGCAATTTACTTTCTATTTTGAACCATGTACAGTACTTGTAATTATGAGTAGTCGTGGCTACCAGTACTCCTGCGGTTACCTATATACCTCTTCTCTCTCTCAGATATCACTCACAATGCCATGGAAGAAGGCACGCAAACTGATCAAAGAAGACCCACGCTATAAGGCCTTTGGAGACTCTGACAATGTGAGCCAGAGATACACACGACACACACACATTGTGTTCACACATGAACACTTCATTATTCCATATGTAGCTTGCACTATGGTTCCTATTTTTTCTTTTCTCTTTTAGGGCAGAGAGCGTGAATATGACAAGTTTCTACGAGACGCCATGATATCTGCCAAGAATGATTTCAAATCATTACTCAAAGAGCTGAAGCTTATCAATTACAAGTCCAAAGAGATGATCGACGAATCAGGCAGACACTACACGGACATAGTGGATGTGCTCAAGGTACAGTTGTCCCATACTAACATTTCTGCATAGATTTACCTGCTATCAGAATTATAAATGGTTGACTTTAGCCACTGTTTGTGCTTTTACCCTGTACACACACACAGAATGACAAACGATACTTGGTGCTCGAGTGTATAGCTGATGAAAGAGAGAAAATGCTCAAGGATTACATTGATGATCTCCACAAGAAGGGACCTCCCCCACCTCCCACTGCTACACACCCGTCAGAGAGACTCAGAAAGTCTGCGTTAGGGCCCCTAGTCACATAACTCTAGCTATAATTATGAGATCACTGTTCACACTTGTGTATTTTATACTGATTAGTTTTGACATTGATAAGCATGATAAAGTACCTTTGTTTGTGCGCTATTGAACTATTACCATGAGAAGACCCACTACGAGGTTGTGAGGGAGGTGTATGCACAGAATTTAGTTAGTATCATCTGATCATTCTACAAAAATATGGAGATTCAACACGACTTTTCTCCTACTCTAAAACGCTGCAACAGCTTCTTCCTATTGGGGCGACCTTTTCCGTATCTAAGCCTCGAAACAACGGTTGTTCATTTCCATGGTAACCACTTTAGATGCACAGCCAAAGATTACAATCTAACTGCTTTAGCTAGAGCTAGAAAAGATAAAGCATGGCTCTACCATTTCTACCTGGAAATTCATTCAGTGATCCAACTGTGAGACTAAAAAGTTGTTGATTTTAGCATAAAATGATGGTGTTCTTTTCCATAGAAAACTCGGTTCCATGTGGCCCAAAGTTTATCGTACAAGAACGGGTACGCACTTCCCTTCCGTCCCCAGTTTGGAGTGGGCGGTAACACCCTTCCCCTGAGCCAACTCAACGAGGCTGATCTTGATGAGCTCTCAAACACTCGACCCACTCTCACATACGGCAACTCCTCCAAACCTGCTCCAGTCGAATTCGTTCCAGCTCATGTGGCTTTCGATAAAAAAGTACGTGTATATCTAGCTATGTAAAGCAGACACCCAGGTGCATGGTTCTTAAAACTACCTCTGCTTATTGTAAATCACAGGTTCTTCAGTTTGATGCTTACTTCAAACAAACGGTACATGAGTCGCCCAACGAGCACTATCGCATCAGGGATGTGAAATTTTATTACTACCTGGAAGATGATTCCATTTCTGTGGTAGAACCTGCCATTTCAAACAGTGGAATTCCTCAGGGCAAACTTATCAAGAGGCAGAGACTACCCAAAAATGACCTGGGTGACTGTTGGCACTGGAAAGATCTCAACTTGGGTATTGATGTTACTTTCTATGGAAAGGTGTTCCATATCTACAACTGTGATCAATGGACAGCTGTGAGTTTTTGGTTCTCTTTAATTGACGTAGGTACCGTAGCATAATTGTTCAGAGGGTTTGTGAACTTGTGAAGCATTATTCTAACTGCCTATAGTATAGTACATTTTGTAAGAATTTTCATCCCTTGAATTTCGTTTTGCAGGAGTTTATGGAGAGCGAGGGGATTGAGTTGAGTAGTGCTGGCCAAAGGGCACCAGACCCTTACATGGAAACAAGACACACACATAAGCCAAATTATACTACCCCATCTGAGTATGACAAGCTGAAGCAGTTCTTGGAGTTGGACAGGAATGTTCTTCGCTTCTACTGTGTGTGGGATGATAGAGACAACATGTTTGGCGAGATGCGTCCATACGTAAGTCTAGTGATTTATTTATTGGTACAGATTTGTTATTTTCGCTAATTTCCAGTTTTTGAGCTAGCTACCTTTATGTGCCCATTGCAATCTTATGTCTTGAGAGATTATTACACAGCGTTGCCTCTACAATATTAAATTTTTATCTACAAATCAGTGGTATTTGCATAGTTTTGCTTTTTGTTTGTTTCTATAGGAGATTCACTATTACCTGGCTGACGATACCGTACAAATC
Source organism: Halichondria panicea (assembly GCF_963675165.1). Lineage (NCBI taxonomy): Eukaryota > Metazoa > Porifera > Demospongiae > Suberitida > Halichondriidae > Halichondria > Halichondria panicea. The sequence continues at coordinate 1,617,951 of NC_087378.1, forward strand.
CGGGAGATCCACGAGGCAAATGATGGGAGAGATCCATTCCCTGTTCTGCTTTGCAGACAAAAGCTCCCCAAGGACAAAGTCAACATGCCTTGTAAGTGCTGAAAACACTACCTTCAATTGTGTATTCAGTCATTTACTCTATTCTTCCATAGCCACGTTCCCTAGTAGTGTTTTGGAGGTGTCAGACCATGAAGTAAAGGAGTGGCTCTCCCCCAAAGACTTTACCATTGGGAAGGCAGTCAACATTATGGGCAGAAGATTTCTCATGTAAACTACGATAGCTACATATGTTTGTGCATTTTAACTACCTTTTGCTCGTTTTAGACATGACTGCGATGACTATACCAAGGCATACTACAAAAGCAAGTTTGGAGTACAAGAGTTTCAGTCAGTCCAGGTATCCCTGCCTTCACCCAAACCAACTGAGCCAGAGCTACAACCTTACAATGGGTTCGGGTCACTCGAGGACAGCAAGCAGTCTTGTCTCACTCTCATCCCTCAACCACCTAAGAAGGACGTCATCAAAATGTTGGAGAATGATGGGAAGATTCTCCGATTTGCTGCCAGAATGGTAAGTATACATGTGAGCCTTGGAAAAGGCTAATTAATTAATAGAGTAAGTATTCGTATCAATAATACTGTTTCTGTACAACTAAATAACTAATTATTATTGTTCAACCACAACACAATGTTATTCAAATCTGGTGTGTACACAAAATTAATGTACATGTAAACCCTCTCTGTTTAGGAGTCTACACGGCCTGAGGACAAGAACAGGAAGTTCATCATAAGCTACCGTCTTGCTGACGAGATGATAACCGTCTTTGAGCCTCCACAAAGGTAAGTACCCGTAACACTCAATGAGAGGATAATCTGTTATTTTGTAATCTCATTTTACTGAAAAGTATTTCCTTTGCTCCTATAGGAATGCTGGTATACTGGGAGGCAAGTTCCTGGAGCGTACAAAAGTGGCAAAGCCGGGAAGCTCCACAGATAACCCAGACTTCTATACCCCTGGAGACTTTGCTATTGGGGCCACCATTCATGTGTTCAAACATAAATTTATCATCACAGATGCTGACGAGTATGTGTTCAAGTACATGGAAGCTAGAGCTGACCAATTCCCTCCTGAAACAATTGAATCATTGAAACAGAAAAGAAACGGCAAAACTGTTTAGCAAGTATGAACTTCAGCTCAGTGACATTGACAGTACAGTATGTGTGACGTAGTTTACATTTAAATACATGAATTGCATTTTGCAATAAATTTTGATGACATGAAAGTTGGCAACTTAATTAATTTAATGTTCTGCTTCTCTGGTTTATCTGAGCAATCATGTCCAACGCTTTGTGTTTTACACAGCTGAAGTTCAGAGAGCTCCCATCACCTGCATGGATAAACAGACAACGATGACAGTACTTGTGTACGTATATAGATTTATATAGAGCTTACTAAACGTGATATCTGCAGTGGGCTCAGTTCCATCCGCTCTAATGTCGGCAATAATCTCACATTTGGGATTAGTTTCTCGGATTGTTTGAGAGGAGACCCGTCTGAGTAGTTCCCTGCATGATTAATGCATACTTTAGACTAATGGACATACGTAGTGACATAACGGTGTAGACCTACACTGTTAATAGTCCATAGATACTACATTGTAATTTATAGTATCTATAGTTTAGTCTATAAATAGCATGCATATCGCATACTGCACACACTATTATATGTAGATATAGGGCCAAATACCTCACTGATCCAACTCTACTGTCAAAAGTAGAGAAGATTATTTTGATTTTGGAGATTTTAGCTAAAGAGAAACCTCTAATCGCTGCCATGGCCCATGTGGATGCCTTTGTTTCTATTTAATACCCATTTTCTGTCACATGACTTTCAAATTAAACATGGCGATCCTGCCACTTCTTTTGCCAAAGAAACTCGTATTTATCTAAGCCTTGTGGAGTGTTTCTGGACCTCTTGATAATCTGGGGCTCAAGTTGTACCTATTGTCTGTAGGATAAAGGTGAGTAGAAGCTTACCAGTGTCTGTACTCCCTTCATAAGCATGCGTTTTGTATGAGCATGTATAGGTGCATGTAGGAGGATAAACAAAGCACATACTAGAGATATTTATATTTGTTTGATGTGGTAAACAAGCTTCAAGTTGCGTAGAGTGTGTGATACGTAGTTCTGGTCACATCGAAAGGTTGTTTGTCTGTGGGTGGTGCTACAGTTGGTCGTTAATTGCAAAGCTCTAGGTATTATAGTTCCGACGTGTTACTTTTAATCCTCGTTCGCAAGTAGGCATTTTTAATACTATAAAAGGTTTTTAACATTTCATTTGATAGGTGTATATAATATAAGAGCTATTGTAGCTGGTTTTGTCCACACGTGTTGTATAAAAGTATCTGCCCTATCTAAGGCAGATACTTTATCCCTGACAAGCTTTTCATATCTGGGTAGTCTATTGTTCTCTTTCTTGCATGTAATTGTGATGCGAGGTTACATGTACATGTATATACATACTTTGCACACGTTATGCAGTGCAGTTCAGTATTCATGTTTTAGTGAGCTTGAATGTTGTTGTACACTTCATTAATATGCATTGATTGTTGTTAGTGTGCGAGTGGTTGCGTTGCTTAATTATAGTCATGAATGAGACTCACTCTTTAATGTATGTACTACTACACCAGAGGAGGTACGACAATATCACGTGCGTGGACAATGGAATATCAATTAACATGCAGCAAAGATGCTGATGATGGGAGGGGGCTGTATCTTGAAACCACACCCACACTAAATTTTGCTGCTGTTGATTGAATTTCCATTGTCCATGCACGTGATGTTGTCGTACCTCCTCTGCTACTACACCCTTTATTTGACTCGGGAATGTGTTTGCCTCCATCTGCAGGTTTTAACAAACTTTGTACCACCATTACTATGTTTTAGAGATTTTGTTTTGTTTTATTAGAGAATGAATTTTTAGCACAGATTTACAATTGTTTCTATATAATCGCTATAAATTTGAAAAAATGGCAGAGCGAAAGAGAAGAGATTTCAAAGAAGATGACTCAAGTGCTCCACGCACGAAAAGAACTCGTTATGATTATGATCGCGATTTTTATTCCTTGCCCCAATACAACAAGCCTATTTATCACCATAGATATGACTTACGATCGATTGAGCATAGAAAACCTGTCGACTACTACTCTTCCCAATCTTCAGTCAAGACGAAAATAACTGCCACTACCACCAAGCAAATGTGCACCCGCTCATCGACGCAATCCATGCTCCCACTAGAAACCAGAAACGCTCACTCGTATTCCATCAACGCTCTTGCAACTCGATGCTCAAATTCTAGTACTGCCTCAGGACAAAGAAGAAAGCGACCAGCAGTGGGGAATGCAGCACCCAGTGCATCACTGGTGAATCTGAGACCCAGAAGAAAGAGAAAGATTACACAAGATGAGGATGTAAGCTGGTTAATTGATTAGTGTTTGTATGGCTGCACACAATTATGTTGTTCTATTTCATGCACAGTCTTCCTCTTAGTGCGTGTGCATGCAGTTTGTAATTGTGTAGCTGTAGTGTTGTGAGTCTTGTATACCCATTAGTAGCTCTTTGTTCTGTGACAGTGATTACTAGTAGTCTGATCTACCTGCCACCTGGCGGCTCCTAGTGCTAGATATCATTTCCCCTATAAGAGAGAATTGCAGATCTAGCTAGCTAGCTTGCTATTTAAATACAAGTCTGGCTCGGTGTGTCTAACAAGACCTTCCTCTCTCTCTCTCTCTCTCTCCCTCCCTCTCATAAAATCACCACTGCCTCCCACTTGGATCTTGTTACACTTTGTGTCAACTGAACCGTGCGGAATCAATCGATCTATCAATCATCATGCTGGCTATGTGTGTGCGAAAACCGGGGGACACTGGTGGAACTCCAACCCTACAGAGCAGTATATCAGCCACAACCAACGGGTCCACCTCCAAGAGGACTAAAAGCAGAGCTCTCAAGTCCCTTCGAGCACATGTGGCCCCCAAGCAACAAGCTCAGGTCCAGCCCCAGCAACCTGCAGGGCCAGCTACCACCACTACAGCTCATGTAGATGTGGCTTGCACCGTGAAGATAAGAGATGATGTGGATGGTCACCTTATCTACCACAAGGGAGATCATGTAGACTCGAGATGTAAGTTGCTTCTAACAACACTACTTTACTCCATGGTGTATGGTATTGCTTTGGTTTTCGCATGTATACGTACGTACTGCATTGCTAGTGTCGGTAACTTCGTATTCATGGGTTTCAGCTGAACCAGCTCTGAATGCATTTAACGCTTCCGATAGATTATTAGCTCGTGTATGTTACTGTTAATGTAAGAATTTTCATCCTATTTCTGCATTGATTAGCCATAGCAGCTTGCACTTTCCTCAACTTACTTAAGCTTTTTGAATATGATAGCCCACAATTTGAATCGCCCACTTATTTGTGGTCTGTTGTGAGTGGTGTGTAATGAGCCTTGTAATCCCCTAAAGCTCTTTGTTGTAGTGCTAATCAGAGTGAAATAGCACCTTCTTTCCTGTGCACCTAGTTAATGTCTAGTTGGCTGATCTTGTGACATGCATTGTTGACAGAACAATACTTATTAACACTTCTGTTATTACATGTGCTGTTTTAGCATACAAATCCTCATTTAGCCTCATGTGTAAGCAAAAATCTGTCACTTGTATGTGAATTTGGCTTCTTTTATTATGAGCACCTCTACTTATTGGAGCCTTCATCACACTACCTAATTATTATGGTGGTCACACAAAGTGTGTTGTCTGGCTGCATAATTATGACTGTTTGCAACATTTTGCTTCCTTACAGATGTTATTCTAAGGACTCTAGGAGAGGGTACGTTTGGCAAGGTGGTCTGCTGCAAAGACAAGTGAGTCGATGATTGTGTGTGCCTGCGTTAATGTGTCAGATTCATTGTACAATGTCACAGGTAGTAGCTGTCAATAGGTCCCATTCATCACCCCCCTCTCCCATGTGTAGCTCCATGTGTCAAACACACTGTTTCTTTCATGATCTATTATGTGTGCCCATTTGTCATTAAAAGCTTCTGAGGTACATATGTATAATTATTATAGGCACTGTATAATTATAATACCAACATGTATTTATCTGTTTGTCTTGTGGTGCGTACAAGCTGTGGTATTGTACACATTTAGTTACACTTTCTCTTGTAATTCTGGTCCATAGTTATTACTTTAGCTTTGTGTATCTATGTGTAGTTAGTAAACAAAATCTGTATTCTCCCATAGAGAAAGCTTACCTTGTAGCTTTCAATTAGTGTTGTGTTGTCCAATTTAGCCCACAAATTTCCTTGAGTTAGGGATGTGGTTAGCCTAGCCTCAACTAAGTCTGCTTGCATCACAGACTGTATGACAGGTTGTACATGTATTGTTAAAGAGTAGGTGGAAGAACAATGGCTTCTTCCTTATATTGATCTCATGGTGCTTTCTAGTCTTCCCTTACACACATGTATGTCCTTGTCCTCGTCCTGTATTTTGATCACCTAGAAAGCCTGAACTTTTCATTAATGCAAATTAATAATTATGTGAATCCAAGACCACACTTCAGTTTTTAGCGATTGTGCTTTAGCTTGCAAGTATAGTTGGCTGGGCTACTAGGTTGTTGTGTATGAGTTCAATGGCAGTGCCACCTTCAACAAAAGGGCTAATTGCCAACACAATTACCACACCCTCATCTTGCCTACAGTCCTGGCACTAGGCCGAAGGTTTGAAGGGGGAACTAATTGCTTACCTTGACTCCAACAGGCACGCCTTACTAGCCAATAGTGATAGCTCTAATTTTGACTACTGCATTGCACTACAATTATTGCTTTGAGCTACACCACATAATTATTTCTGTATGTTAATATTGTATCTTCTGCCTTCGCTTGCACTCTTGCGTGTATTGAGAACAACGCGTGTGCTGTTCACATGTTTGGTGTGTGTTTACCTCTACACAGAATAAATGCTTTCTATAACGAGAATTATGTTGCAATGTGCTTGCCTCTTGTGTGAAAACAAACTGTGACAGCGTAAAAACAGTTTTCATTGCATGCGGTGCATCATCAGAAGGTTTGTCACCTTGTGCCCCCTTTGTTTTTTTTTGTGTCGTTTTTGTCGTGATCTCACTTTGATGTGGAAGACACAGTAGTAGGACAATCCTGACATGCATGTGATGCACATAGGAAGCAGCAGCTGGTTTGTATGTTTTGACTATGAGTAATCAGCTTAGTGTGAGACTTTAAAGGGTTCTGAAGTTGTGGTTGCCAACAGATGCTGTGGGCTTGCCTTTATACTAAATATCCTTACACAGCTCCTAGTCGTAGGGGAGCTTTGTAGTGTAGTTTCACATGTTGTCACTAGCTGTCTCTGTGTTTAGCTGTTAACTAGAGAATTTGGCATAATTAGTATCCATATTGGTACCTTCAGTGTTTTTCCGGTGAGTTCACTTTGTACTGAAACAGTTGTCTGTAGTTCATGCCAAGGTTTTGTTGCATATTTGTATTATACAGTGTAGATAAGGTAGTCAGGTCATGCTCTTGTAGCCTATAGAAATTATTGTGGTGGAAAGTGGTCTCTTTATGGAAGCCTGTTTTGTGGCTGTGGGTATTGTAAGGCATCTATTGAGTTGATAGGGTCACAAGTCTGTTGCCATGTATGATGAGGTTTAGTATGGGATATATATGTACAGCCAGTTTTTGTATACAAACAACTCATTATTCCATACGTTTAAAATATATACCTATAATTCGTTTCCAATATAACAATTGCTCTTATTGTACATTCTTAAAAATCCTTCGAGCCACGGTTGACCCCTAGTGGAAGTAGTTCCTGGTGGAAGGTAGAGCCCCACCATTAGAACTTTGTGTGCAGCCGTTTCCTATCGCTGACTGCTTCTATGTCTTCATTATCTTCAACTCATAAACTCCCACATTGATGTGTGTGCAACATGGTATTGTGTATTCTCTCTTGTGTCTGGAACTTTCTGGAGTGAATACTTGTTGGGTTGTTGTGACTCTATATATAGCCGTATTTGTCACCCCCCTCCCCCCCCACCCACCCTCCTGAACTGGTAAAATACAATAAGGAGTAAGGGTGTATGTGTGGGTGGTGTGGGCAGGGAATTATTACAAGGTTGCCTGTTTGTGCAATGTCATATTGGGTATATGCCCACAAAATCATGTTGCGGTTATAGTGATGCTGTTTCTTAGGGAAGTAGCATCTTTATATATGACTGTACTGTGCATGTTGTGTGTATGCAAGCACAGTTGGCACTGACAGGAAGCCATCCTCCTAATGTGGTCACTCCAATTGAGTTACGATTGAGAGAGTGGGTTTTGAATCCCACATTTGTATGGTCTATGTGCTTTGAGTGGTATTGCACCTGTGTTTAATAATATGAATTAACTTGTGTCTTCCCATGCACTCCAGGATCACAGGTAAACAAGTTGCAGTCAAGATCATCAAGAACGTACCTAAGTACAGGTGAGTCACATAATGACATGGCTATGAGATCATGACCTAGCTTCTGTGTGTTAGTCTCTGTATTCACTGTAGGAGACACCGTAGAATCACTACCTCTTCCGCATGATATTGACACTTCTTATCTAACACGTATTATATGTATTGCAGAGCTGCAGCCAAGATAGAGATTCGTGTGCTGGAACAGATTAGAACATTACCTGGAGAAGGGCAAGCGTAAGTATTACATCATTGTGATTTCCTGCTATATTTAGACCATTATTGTGTGTTTGCATGCAGTGTAAGCTGGAGTAGTGCCAATGTACTATTAAGGTTATGTTGAGTGTTACCACTTTTCCCCCCTGCAGCTTGTGTGTACGAATGCTAGACTGGTTTGACTTCCACGGGCACATCTGTCTCACTTTTGAAATGCTAGGGCTCAGCGTCTTCGATTTCCTTGTGAGTTGTTTGTAATTGCTACATAATATCAAATCAATATGTGCACCTGTATTACACACACACACACACACACACACACACACACACACACACACACACACACACACACACACACACACACACACACACACACACACACACACAATGTGCACGTACACACAATGCACACACAATGCTGGTTTATCGTTTGATCTCTTGTGGTGTTGTACCCCTTTATAATTATTATCATACTAATCTTGTTTTCTCCTTGTAGAAAGACAACCAATATCACCCTTACCCACTGTTCCAAGTGAAGCACATCGCTTATCAGCTCACTCAAGCAATCAAATGTTAGTATTTGTACAATAAAGTGAACTCGAAGCTTGTACCAATATCACCAGGACTGTGTAGCCATGCATGAGCCTTGTTACACATGAACTTGTTGAGCTAAGCATTTCATTTATGCATGTACTTCAAATGTCACACAGCTGCTTAATGGTAGTCTAACAGGCCAGCTAACCTGGCCTGTTTGTTTTGTAACCATCTGCCTGTTATTGTAACTAATGCACACTTTCAGTTCACTATCAACTTCTCCAAAGCTAAACAAAAAGTACATGTATTGTGTGTATGGACTCTTAGCAAATTGCATGCTAGAATGAAAGCCAATAATATTCAATATGTATCCCATTGTGTTTGGCTGGTGTTCAACTGTGTGTACCCACCTTCCCTGCAGATATGCATAGGACGAAACTAACTCACACTGACCTCAAGCCTGAGAACATTCTCTTTGTCAGCTCTGACTTCGGCATTTTCTACGATGCTCGAAAGGTGTGTGTACACGCGCTACATTTGTGTGTGTGTATGCATGGCTACAGCTTTTATCTATAGTAACACAAACAGTTTAGCTGATGCTTGGCAGTGTATACACACATTATACATGTATCTGTGAGTTTGTTCTGTTGTTAGCCATTTTTTGGTCACTTTTATAGAAACAAGATGTCCGTGTTGTGAAGAACTCTGATATTCGTTTGATTGACTTTGGCTCAGCTACATTTGATGATGAGCACCACAGTACAGTAGTGTCCACGAGGCACTATAGGGCACCAGAAGTCATCTTAGGTATATACACACATACATCAATGTGTGTTTGTGTGTGTGTGTGTGTTTATAGTTAGGCAAAGGCTTCACTGGTTTTGTTTCCTTTGAACTTTTTAAACTTTTCCTGTTTCTACGTACATACTGTACATATGTACATGTATAGAGTATACGTAACAGTTCCTAACAGTTAGATATAGAGAGCTTTTCATTGAGTGCATGGTCTTAGTCAAACAATCATTGTCCATTCCTTCAATACTGTATATCATAGCTGTACCACTCTCATTAAGACCTCAACATAAGTGTATACGATGGTGTTTTTGTTTACGCTTATCTTTACACCTGGTGTTTCCTATACAGAACTGGGATGGAGCCACCCTTGTGACATGTGGAGTCTGGGCTGTATCATGTTTGAGCTGTACAGAGGACACACACTCTTCCAGGTAGGCACACACTGTTCCTGATCAATGTGTACACTTGTGGTTAACACTTACTGGTCACTGCTTGAGAATACAGAGATACACGTAGTTCAGAACCTTTCTCCCCCTTAAATATTTTATTGCCTAAGTCTGAGACTTGCAATGTATAACGAAATTACATGTACTAGGCATCTACAAAGAATAGGCTTGTATGCTTGGCTTAGGTTGTAAGTTTGCTTGATTTAAAGGAAACTAGACTAGCCCTCTCTCTCCCCCCAGACTCATGACAATCTGGAGCACCTGGCCATGATGGAGGCCATCTTGGGACCTCTGCCACCCAGGTTCATCCGGGAGACGAGGAAGACCAAATACTTTTGGCACTGTCAACTAGACTGGGATCCAGAAAGCCCTGACGGAAAGTATGTCAAAGAGCACTGCAGGAAACTGAAGGTGATTGCCCCACTCAGTGGCTCTTTGTGAATGGTTGTGTGTGTGAGAGTTTGTGTGTAATTGTGTTTTCACTATACTATACACCTACAACAACAATTCACATGTCAAGAGCCATGGCATATTTGTAGTGTCCATTGTGGACTTTGGTTACCCATTGATTTTCAGTATGAATTTAAACTGTGAAAACATGGCCTATTGATCCTTGAGTATCTTCATAGACGAAAAGTTACCAGCCTGGCATTGAGTATAGACTAGGAGTAGTACAATGTAGTTTACTTGGAATGTAGTGGCTGAGGTTGACTACTAATTCATCAAGGGTAGTGAGGGCCAATTAGTGGTCATTGTTTGCTGTACATACATGTGTACATCTTGTTAAATTTGTATTCTCCTCTCATACACAGCGCTATATGATGTCCTCTGACCCAGAGACTGAGCAATTGTTTGACCTGATTCAGCAGATGTTGATTTATGAGCCAAGACGGAGAATCACAGCGGCAGAAGCACTTGAACATCCTTTCTTCACATCACTGCACAGGAACAGTCATATTTCTACACAATTAAAACGTAGTATATCCGCACAAAGCTCTTCTAATAGTGAAACTGAATGATTACAATCAAGTGATCCTTGATCTCTTCATTTTTTCGTTTTTTTTTCGTTGAAATGTTTTTTCAGAGCATCACCATGTGTGTGCAGTATTGAGTGTGTACAGTTTGTATAAGGAAATGCATCAGGTTACGTGTAATTAGATTATGTCTTCGTGTCTTATTTGTGAATCATGTTGATGTATACAATTTTGTTTATGCACTTGTAAAAGATGTTCATGGTGGTGATTCACTACAAAAAGTTATACGTGAACCTTGATTTGCATGTAAAGTGAATTAAGCCTCTGGCATGATTGTAGATTATGGGATAATTTTGGTGCAATAATATTTGGAGTACATGATTGAATGCTGAAAGTGATAATTAATGCCAATTAACAATCATAATTAACTACACGAGTTGTCCTGCTGATAATTTCTTTTCTAAATGTTTCTCAGTGTTCTCTTCAGAGCTCTCTACCTCAATCACGGTAGAGGTGTTCAATGCAACGAGGCATCCATCTATTGTAGTGTCCGTACTACTCTTGTCCATCAGCTCGGTCTTAGGCTCGTATATAGTGTCAGTAGAAGGATCGTAGCTTGCTTCGAGATCATAACCTTCTTCCAAAGGCATACTAGTTCTGGCATTGGCTCCAAGAGCATCTGTTCCGTCCATATCCACACTAGTTGCAATCTCCTCTGTAGGAGAACTGTTTTCATTTTCATCATCTGAAACGGTTTCTTTTTGAGTGTGTGAGGGTGTGTTGTGGTGTGAGGAGTCGATCGTGTGGCGTGTGTCCTCTGAGTGCTGGGTAAAGGTGATTGACTCAGTCGTGGTGATGGTATCACTATGGCTGTGTCCTTGAGAGGTGAGAGCATTCTTCAGGTTAGGGCTTATCCCAGGAATGTTGGATAGCTCTCCAAACACCTATACAGACAATAATAAATGCATGCATGGTGATAGTCACAAACAGCTGTTAACAACCATACATGGGTAGTGTACATGTCGGTATTTAAATAGATGTACCCACACATACAATGGAATGCTAATGTAGGTAGGTGGCTCCAGCCAACAAATCTATCGAGCCAAACATAATGCACTCTACATCCAATAAGTCTGCATACCATTCTGAAAATTGATTGAGGAAACTAGGCTACAGAAGTACGTAGATCTACATGACTTGTAATAATTATACGTCTCACCCATATTATCGTAAGTGCTCCCTTAGCCTTACCCTACATACCTCAATGATGCTCCCGTCCTCCAGTCTTAGGAAGTGTCTGTAGAGCTCTCTCAGGCCGTCCAGGTGGAGAGCGTGGATGGACACATGTGTTGTCACTTGCCTACTCCTTACTGCTCTGTTTCCACCCCTCGCAGAAGATACCTCACTCTATATAGTATAATACATTATGTAGCTTTACTGTACATTGTTATTCACCTGTGTATGAAGCTAAAACACCTCACTTTAAAAAAATACTGTACCGTACGTACTTATTCAATTTAAAGCGACCCTCCAAATATGCGACACCCTCGATCTTTTCCAATTTTCTGACCTCTAAAAGTACAGCTTTCATTTTTATGTCGCGTCCTAAATAGAGGTCAAACCACAGCCTTGATTCCAGGCCGCAAGAAACAATGTAATTTAAGCGGCCTATAATCGAGGATAGTAGCGTAATCTCCAATTAGATGTGACCCTCTAAATATGTGACACCTGGAATTCAACATAATTTTTCAACCTCCAAAATTAAAAAACGACCTCTGGCTTTGTAATTATTCAAAAGTGTCACTTTAAATCGAATAAGTACGGTACATGGTAATTCACTAACTATAGAAGCACTAAATAGCTATATGGCAACTACCAAGCAAAATGCATCTATATAGCAATGAGTAACGCCATAACTCTACCACCATATACCTCATCATTGGTACACACATAGTCGTGAACAGCCACTTTTCGTCTCTCCCCCTCTGCCCCTCTCCATTGCTCAGCTTTCCGACACACCCAACCCAGTTCGTGATTGGAGACCTCCATATCACGAGGGACAAAGAAATGCTCTTCAGTATTCCCGAGTCTCTGATAGATATCTAGCAACAGCCCATTTTTGTGAACCCGTAGGAAGAACATATAGAGGCAGGCAAGGGTGAGAAAAGAAACGAAAAGGTAGAGAAAAATGAGTAGAAATATTCCGACCACTCCATTGCCTTCTAAACAATCAAAATGCCAATATAGTTTTGTCACATCAGCTGTTTGCATTTCAGGTAGAGGAGCTTGGAATCTCAATAATGCCATGTCTACTATAAACAGCCAGTATGGATCCAGTAGGGCTTGCACTCCAAAGGCTAGGATGAACTGGGAGCCAAGGTCCGGGAAACTGCCAAAGAGACACTGAATCAACCAGCTTAGTAGGATGAGAAGGTTGAAGATGAGCGTGTTGAAGATTGGACCCAGTAGAACAATGGCAATGGTTTCCCTTGTGAAGAGCAGGCTACTTTGATAGTTCAAAATGACAGTGTGAGGGAAGAACTCGAACCTGTGTGAATGTGCAGAGGAGGGGGATTACAACAAGGTGGCCTTGCAAAGTATAGAATGTTAAAGTCAATTCTCTGATCACCATAATCTTATACTGAAGAATTGAGACATTGCTGGGGCCTTACCTAATCACTTAGGGCTGGGTGGTTGAACTACCGTATAATGGGAAGATTTGACGAGCGCGTTAATTTGGCGATTTGGCAAATTTTGAAGATTTTTCCAAATTAAATTTTACCAGAGGACGCAACGTCATTGCCATAGTAGCCATGCCTGAGACACCAATTCGGCTCATTCGCCAAATTTTCCCATTATACACTGTGTATACATGTACCACGCCATTCAATGACTATTTGGCACCCACCTATTGACTGGTATTCTGATAGCCCTGAGAAAGACATACTGAGCCACATAGTGTAAATACAGTCTGATCCACCAGCACAGTACCAGAATAACTACCGTGCTCCAAAACTCCAGTGACTTCCATTGCCACGGACCAAACTCAGAGAGTAACTGTCGACCAACATACTGCACCCTTTCATTTATCCTACGCTTCTTCTTGATGCAATCAGAAAATGGTTTCCTGAGGAGTAGAGTACATACATGTAGTCTTATAAAGGTAGCAGTCAAAGATGAATACTGTCAACCACATGATCTCAGGCTGATTAAATAAGGCAGTGCATGTATCGATCTGATGTAGTAACAAAGGATTGTTCGTATAACCAGTAGCTATGACTTGACATGTATATACAATACGGTCAGTGCGGTCAAATGTACACAGATGACGTACTTGACAGCTACGGAGTACTGTTGCAGCTCTTCCTCTTCTGAGAGTGCCTTCCTCTGTCGTTGACCACGGCCCCTTTCTTGCAGCAGACGTGTGTGTGGGTACATGGTTGCAGCCTTTGCTTGCTTCTCCTCAACGGGGTTGAACGTGTGCACCTGAGGGAGGATGTAGATATGGTGCAAGAAATTCAGTTTTCAGCTAAATGTATCCGGGGAATTTTTTGATGAAGGAATGGTGGTTAAATAGTTGTGGGGAAGAGCACACACTTGGACTCTACAACACAAGTACGTACACTAAAGGTACCGTTCCAATGGATATACTGTACAGAACGAGTAACGTTGTTGTGGACGCCCACCTTGTAATACAAGCCAGGCTGATCCTCCACTGGTGTGAACTCTCCATCCTCCCTCTGTCCATCACCACAGCAGCTGTCTGAGTCAGAGTCTCTGGTAGGGAATAGTAGATAAAATGAACACTCTTAATCACAATACTAGGAGAGATCACAGGCATACACTACGCATCAAGTAATTGCTAGCCTTACCCAACTGGAGTTGAGTGCAGCCTGCGAGACATTCTCGACTGAAGGGGCTCACTGGACACACTCCTCCTGGCAAACCCTGAGGGGATTCCCTCCAAAGCCTGTAGCATACATTAGTACATAGTACATGGTGAATATCACCAGCTATGGTACACATGCCTGCAACAACCTCTATATTGCTACTCACCCTGGAGGCTTCTTCATTTGCAGTGGCAATTGGAGTTTGAGGAGACTCAATCAATCTATTCACATCACCAGCAGAGTCCTCGTGTGATGTCTCATTGTCAGGTCTGATATCGTGGGTACGATCAGGGAGACCCAGGTGAGCAGACGATAACTTCAACTTCACTTGATACTCATGCATACCAGAGAGATACCTATATGGACAGAACGTTGAGAGCTAATCACACCAACCAAGACATTGCAATGTATATACAAATATTTATTGTATAGATTTGATTTTACCTCGGAAGCTTGACAACCTCAAAGTAGAGATTACACAGCCAATTCTCCAGGTCTGAAGCCATCAATGTCTCAATCTGACTGTGTTTGGTCACCACCGGGTCCACTGGCCCTCGCAGTAAGGGACACTTGTATCTAGGAGAGAGGAAATCAATACAACTATAAATAGTAAACCCAGTTAAACTGAAAAAGTGAGCACATATGCAGTTAGGTACTCTACCATTAACAGCTCGTCAGCCTCGGGACTTTATGACTATGTTCCAAGATGCAATCAAAACAGCCCTACCACAAAGTGACCCAGACTAATACGTACACATACTGACTGAGCTCATACTTTCCCTCGATGATTCTGAATCCAACGTCACAGACAGGGAACACTCCCCAGCCCACCACCCTGTCAGTGGGAGAGACCACGCCTCTCAGCAGCCACACCTCAAACAGCAATACCATGGAGGGCTTCATGGTAACCCGCGGAGGAAGCACAGTGTACACACTCTGGTCAAGCTACAGCAAGAGAGGTGTGGGCATGCACATAACAGTCATACTGACGCTTGCAGTGTACCAAATGTATAACACTGTGAAGACGGTTTCTGAATAACACGCTTTAAACTACATATAGAAATAGTGGGAGTTTCCAATTACATGTATACATCGTACACTGTAGCATCTCTTAATGCAGCATAATGGGTATCAAGTAGTTGGTTAGTCAGTATAATTATAGTTAGTGGAGAGAATGTCTCCCACCTTGACTTCAGTGTTGTAGTAGTGTCCTCCATGCTCTACAGGTAGAGTAGATCCTGCCCACTGTTGACCCTGGAGTCTGGACCACCTCAGCACATGACCTCCCAGACGATCGTATAGGGAGACCAGGAGAACATAGCGACTGCCTAGTACCAGTGGAATAGTAATAACTGACACACAGTTGTTCTAGACATAAGTTACTAACAAGGAGATTTGTGGTGAGGGGATGCGAATAGCCTTTGCTTTTCTCAAAGGGCTTGGCAACAAAATTAACTATAAAGTAATAGGTGATGGATATACCTGGTAGCTTGTCTCTGACTCCTCTGAGAGACTTGAGCTTGATCTGCACCGGTTGTGGAGCTCTGTTCCAGTCCACCTTCCAGCGACGGCCCCTCACACCACTGTAGCAACCATTGGCTCTCTGAAGGTCTCCGTACAGTGTCTGTAGTGAAGTACACCAATATAGATAACTAGCTATACCAGTACTAGCTGAGTATTATGCGTACCTTCACTTCTGCTTTTCTAGCCTTTAATGCTCTGATCATCTGCTTTTGGGCTGTGTTAAAGGCGGAGTACAACTCTCTACGCTGGATCATAGACGACTGTACCACTTGAGCCTACAGTGATAACACAAACGTTCTGTTCATTAAATTCTCTAATACTGTACTCACTTGAATCAACGCCCCCCCCCCCTTCCCACATGCCCACACACCTAAAACATTAACTTAAAAGTGAGAAGGGGTTGAAAAATGACTTAAAAACGGCAATATGAATGAATCTATGTGGAAGGTATTACAAAGGGAGGCCTTCACCAAACGAAATTTCACCTCTTTCTTTTTGAGGGCCCTTTTTCGTAATTTCGTAGTTTTGTTTATCTCTTTCTTTGCAACCTCCTTTGAGACAGTGATCTGCCGTTGCCTCTCCAGCTGCTTGATTGCCTCCTGCTCCTGATAAGCCAGGTGTTCCAGCTGCAGTTTCCGCTCCTCCTCCTACAAGTGGAGTGCACAAGAAAGCAACTCTAAACCAGTGAGCCATTTTTTAATAGTACGAAGTGCTTAACAACTTAATCTTGCAAATCTTGCATTTGCATTTAAATGAAAATTCTGCACATAAAAGCATTGATGTGCCAAGAGACTCACTTCAATTTGTTCTCTGGAAATTTTCCCCACTAGCAGCGACTCCTCTCGCATGTCATGTGAAAACCTTGGTATGTACGGCTTGAGGCCATCATCTTCTAGTCGTCCTTTGAGAACCTCTATCTCGGCATACTTATCTAGTTGATCTACCTGCAAATAATAGCAGTACTAATTATTATGCAGGGCTGCAGTGTGCAATGAAGTTACCTGTGCAAATATGTCTGGTACTTCTTTGTTAGAATCGAAATCTGTTTCTTCCTCCGTCAGATAAAGCAAATTCTGAATCTTCTCTTGAGTAAGAGCTATAAACATGGTAACCCGTAACATTTCATTGCAGAAAAATAATACGGACTCACAATATTCAGGAGGGGTGTCCTCATAATCAGGAGGCTGCATTCGTGCAGAGGGGAGGAGCTCAGTTTGCATATTCCATCCATCCTCCAGCAGTGTCACAGTCGAAGCTGGTTCACTGCTCAGCACTGGGAGGGAGAAGGTGGAGCTAGCTGTAGCTGTGCCCTCACTCAATGCACTGGCCTCCTCCTGCCTTGAAGTCTGAGCTGCTGAAGTTGGGTTGCTGCTTCCATGGATATAAGCTGCAGTGGCTGGACAATTGCTTTCTTGCAAACGGCTTCTACTGATAGGAGATGTTCCTGGTCTCCGCCTGGAGAGTTGTCTCAGCTCTAGTGTTTGCTTTTTCTCCATCACAGTGTGTTACCCTGGGAGACACTGTTAGTCACGTCAGTGCACTGGCAAGCTAGTCTCCATCAACTTCATAGCGAGGCTGCAAACAAGAGGCTGAGAATCTCACACCTTTCAAAGGAAATTAGCTATGTGACGATGAGTGCTGATCAGCTCTTCCATCATCATCCAGATCATCAGTCTCCAGCTAGCTAGCTCCATGTTGCCTCTATGTTTACTTTCTGAAAAGCCACGTGGGTGTTGTGAGTGACAAAATTACGGAGCTGTGGAGTCTCCGTGGATCTAGCCAGCTCAGCAATAATAGCTCAAGCAAGATCTAGATGTCTTGGAGAACCTTCAAGTTTTTCGAGCTTGAAGAGCTCAAAGATCCTGATACTAACCAGCCCTATGACAAGCTCAAGGTACGGGCTGAATTATCTAAGAAATGCAGCTTCAGAGTGGATCTAATGTCCTACAAACACACTAAATTTCATAGAAACTTATTTTTCATTTCAGGAGATTGGAATCACTTGCTCCAGCTGTGGCAGAGGGCAGATGATCTTGGGAGATATCCTGAAACCTATGCATATGTGCAATAATTACTCGCACACCTTTTAGGCATCAACTATGGGTCTGTAATTAATGTATTGAAATGAGCCCCTGATTTGTAGTGTCCTTGACAACGCTGCACATGCCCAAGGGGAGGTCCACATCATGACCAGTCTGAGGGACATGACCTCCTTCAATGCATACCTCCTCCGAGTCAACTTCATCTACCAGCTCAAGCAGAGAAACATCTTCCTCACCGTGGGAGATGACGAGGAGTTCAAGACTCTCATAAAGTGGGTGGAGCTTGTAATCTAGTGGAGAGAGGGGTGGGGCTGGTTGCATTGAGTCAATGATTAGCGGGTCGTGGGATGTACTGTATCTGTATACAGATCCTACCCTCCTAGGGCCCCTTAATTTGTGTCTTCCTGTTTCAAATTGTTGTTTACAAACTTGTATTACATCCTCAACTCCTTGTTCATTCCTAACCCTACGTTTTATGAGATTCAATAATTATAGCTATTGGTGTTAGAGACAATGATGTGCAGTCTGAGTGCTACCCTGTTTTTGAATACCACAAATTAGCTGCGTTGTTGTCAGTATAGGATTGTTTCTGTAGGATCTGGAACTTTGAGAAGCGCACCAAAGAGGGCTTGCCCACCCTGATGAGGACTATCCGACCCAGCGTGCCCGGGAACCCTCAGACACTAACAGTGAGTCAGTCAATATTACGGTAATTTCTTAATCTCTGTATCTCCCATATACGCCCTTGGTATCTGTATACCTACATTTACATGTACATGCATAATGATGATTAGAGCTCCATTAATTGTATATTTGTTGAGCAATCGAGTCCATTTGTAGGAGGCCAGTTTTGACCTTCCTTACCGTATATGTGTTAATGATATTCACGACTTATGCAGGTGCTCTGTGTGACTGCCCATGAGAACATGAACCTGATAGCCGTTGGTTTCAAAGATGGTACGGTGCTCCTGATCCGAGGGAACATCACGAGGGACCGCCTCTCTCGCATCAAGCCCGTGCATCATGAGAGTGAGCCAGGGATCTATATCACAGGTGAGGAGAGGGTATCGTACAACCTCCCAATCTCCTCCCATTAAAACAACTTCCTGTATATTTCCGGTGCAACAAGTATGGGTCGCGTGAAACAGTGTTGCTTTCCAATTCCTTTCCTCTACTACATGTATATGTATCTGTGGTAGAACTAATACTGCCACTGCTCAGATTATGTATGATTGATGATCTTGCTCTTCATTAGGTAGTGTTTCCTTTCCAATTTTAATGCTGTGTAATCATCTTTGGTTCTTTATTCGACATTATTGTACCCCCCCCCCCCCCCCCCGTCTCCTACCCCCCTCCAGGTCTTGGGTTCCGGCAGATGGGCAATAGGACGTTCCTGATGATCTCCACAACAGCTGCTGTGTACTCCATGCTCATCGGGGATACAGAGCAGAAGGTGAAACATGTTGTATGTAGCTCTAAAGTGAAGGAACACTTACTTACTTATGTTTGTGAAATGCTTCTTGTGTGAGTGTCCTCATACTTATGCTTGAACACACGCTAGTAGACACAGGTTGGTAGCCACTTACCTTGAGCACAACTAGTAGGCTGATATGAATAATTAGCCACTACGTTACCCCCCCCCCCCCTTATGAACTGTGTAACTACTGACTTAGCCTTGCCCTGACAACCCTCCCTCACCTCATGCAGCACCTCCTTGACTCCATTGGTTGCCTGCACAATTGCAGCACTATGACAGACCACACCCAGGAGCATAAGTTTGTCATTGCTAGGAATGAGGTAAACACACCATTCTCAACCACCGAATGTTGAGAGCTGTCGGTCTCTCATTATTTTGTTAATCTACTACTGCAAAGTAGTCCCGGTTATTTCCCTTGTACGTACCAGAGCAAATTTATCACGATTTTGCTTTTCACGATTTTGTTTTTCTACTTGCTATTATTACATGTAGATGTCTATATATATATATATATATACAAGTACTGTACTTTGGTGTGATGTGATCAGAAGTTAACATTACACCAAACTTTGTGTGTTTGCAGGCCTTCCATTTCTACACTACAGAGGCTAAGGCGCAGTGTCTAGCTTTTGAAGGTGAGCTCATGAACACTTGGTTGACTGGAAATTACCATGTACAGATAAGCTTTGTATATCAACTTGCATTTTTCTGTACTAGGTGAAAAATTTCTGATTCGCTGGTTTCGAGGCTATCTGATCTCAGTGTCCAAGGGTGGTCGAGGGGGCGGTGCTAGGGGTGGGTCTTTAGCCGCTGCCTCTGGTGGATCGGGCGAGTCCATGACCCTCACCATCTATGACATCCAGAACCAGTTCCTGGGTGAGTGTGTGTGAGCCTATAATGAACGCTCTCTTAACTAAGATACTGATGTGAAAAAATGATAATTATGTCTGAGGAGATTTCACAATCAGTGTGTCCTGTCATTTGCTGCAGCTTACCAGACAACATTCTCCTCTCGTGTGATAGATGTGCTCAGTGAGTGGGGATCACTCTACGTTATTCTCAAGGACGGCAGTGTAAGCTTACACACACACACACCATGCACACACCATGCACACACACACCATGCAGCTTAGATTGAATGTTCCACTCTTCCAATATCAAATACCCCTCCCACACACGCACACAGGTGAAACGCCTGGACGAGAATGACACCAAAACAAAGCTAGAGACTCTGTTCAAGAAGAACCTGTATCCCACCGCCATTAGCCTCGCCAAGAGCCAGTCTTACAACGACGGGCTCATCGACATTTTCACTCAGTATGGGGACCACTTGTACACGTAAGCACATGCAGCATTGTAGGCATATGATCTGTAGCTACCGCCCACTTGCTTAGCTTGGGGCTATAATTATACAATCATGTTGCTTAGACAATGTAATACATAGGTGTACTTTCACAATGAACAGTACTATACATGATACATGTATAGGTGGTGATTCTCAGAAACACACTTTTATGGCTACAATTTACATTTGTGTCATGGCTATCAGTCTCACCTAACTGGTTTCACTGTGTTTTGTTGTGTCTTGCAGTAAGGGTGACTTTGATGGAGCCATTGCCCAATACATTCTCACCATTGGCAAGCTGGAGCCCTCCTATGTTATCAGGAAGGTAGGTGTTGCTTAACCATTGTGCTGTCATGCTGATGCACTTTCTGTTTCAGTTTCTGGACGCTCAAAGAATACACAATCTTACAAATTACCTCAAGGTGAATGTTTGTATACTCAACTCAATGGGCATAATTAGCAAGACACTATTTAGTTTTACTTACGATCCAAATGTGTTGATAAACTGATTGTATGGTGTCCACTATACAACTTTGTTTCTCTACCTAAGCAAATGCATCTCTCGTACTTGTAGGCACTCCATGAGAAGGGTGCGGCCAATGCTGACCACACCACCCTCCTTCTCAACTGCTACACCAAGCTCAAGGACATTGACCAGTTAGACAAGTTTGTCTCGGTAAGTGCGTATGATCTTTTCTTCACACAAAGTATGGTAGTTATTTACCCTCAAGTGTGCCCTAGAGTATAATATAGTCAGCATACAACTTATCTTTTGCTCATAATTAACTCAGACCCACAGAGACAATGGTGGCACACTCACTTTGCCTAGTTACATAGCTTCACATTGTTGTATAACCATTGCTTATGTAGCCACTGTATAATGTATTATCGTTACCACGTTAACAGGAGGACCAGAACTTGACGTTTGATGTGACCACGGCCATCAAGGTGTGTCGCCAGGCTAACTATCACCAACAGGCCATCACTCTCGCCAGGAAGTACTCGAAACATGACTGGTAAGCAGCTGGTGTTCGTGTAGTCATGGTCATGATGGTTCTGATATGTTATACTTTCCCTCTGTGTCCTATTCCCCAGGTACCTACGTATCCAGCTGGAGGATCTCAGCAACAACACTGAGGGGATGGCCTACATTGCACAGTTGCCTTTTAAAGAGGTGAACTGTTTAGCCTAGCTCTGTATACCTTTAACCAACCCTAACACTAACCCTAGTATCTACCTGGTTTTTCCCAAGCTCTAACGTACATACTTGACTGTATGTATTATACTTAGTATGTAATGTACATGTACCTTACACATGTCCATTACAAATTTTAATTCCACCCCTCACACATCCCACTCTCTCACACCTCACACCCCTCACACCTCACAGGCAGAGGAGAATATGCGTCGTTACGGCAAGAGGCTCATGTCCTCATTCCCGGACAAGACGACCCAACTTCTCACCTCTCTCTGCACGGACTGGATACCTATTGGCCACACCAAAATAACTTGTGAGCAAGCAAGCCTCATGTGTAGCAACTAGAGGTAGCTGTGTCTTCTTTCATGTGTGTTCGATTTTTTCTTAAGCTCGCTGCTTCTATCTGTTACACCTTACAGCTTTTTGTGCATTGTATCAATTTAGTAAAACAGTTAGTGAAAAGCAGCTATTACTAAAATGAATTGCCCTCAGAACTTACTGTATTACCTCCCCTCTAGCAAGAAGTCCTGATAGAGCCGATCCAGCCAACTACATTGAGATCTTTGTCAACAACAAGCAGCACCTCATGCGGTTCCTGGAGCACATGATCAAGGTCAGTGTCTGTCCACCTACAACCAGCCTGAGAGTAAATGTGCAGCTTAGATAACACAACGCCAAGCGTAGCAGTCACTCCAGTAACTTTTGCTTATATAGCATTAGCCTCCTAACTATTACGTTAACAAGCTATGAGACTAAATTCGTTGCCGACTTGTATTGCATTGTACTTTGAACCATGATCACATGCACAGGTTCACGCCAAACTTCGAGAGGTGGTCTACAACACTCTGTTGGAGCTCTACCTCAACGAGATTGGCACCTGTCGTACCGAGGAGGGGGTTGCCAAGGAGATGAGAGCACTGGAGCTCCTCAAACGCCCCGAGGTATGTGTGGGTCAGTTAATCATCAATTTCTTACAACAGTTTATGGTATCAGGAAATGTAGTCAAATATTTGTTCAGTACATTTATCACCTTCATGCTGATCACGTGACACTCTTGCCTCCTCCACTGCATACAGGCCAGCTATGACCTGGACCACGCCCTAGTGCTAGCGCAGATGCACGACTTTAAGGACGGTATCCTCTACCTCTACGAGAAGGCTCTCTTGTGAGTGTAAATAACACACCCAACACATGTTAATATCCAGTGGCTCTTTTAACGTCATCAGTGATATGCCCAGCATTTTCTAAGTGGTAGCTGTTTTCAATCCTCAATCTCAATTCAGCCGACAAATTTGCCTCTTGTAATAAACTAGCCTTTAGAGGTGGTTATTTTTGTTTAGAGGTGCAACCACCACCAACCAGTGTGGGCACATCCTTGGGTCATTGGCGTATACTTAGTGTGTGTGGTTGTGTGTTGTCTGTAATAAAGTGATCTCAATGCTGGTGTATTGCTGCATTACAAAGTCTGTGTAGAGCTAATCATGTCTTAGATGTCACTTCACCCCACCTCCACCTCCACCTCCACCCCCCCACCCCTCCCATGCCGCAGGTTCCAGCAGATCCTGCAGTACCACATGGAGCACAACGATTATGACCAGGTCATGGACACTTGCAAGAGACACGGGTGAGTCAGATAGACCGTATCTCACTTTCCACATACATTGCATAAGTTGTCTCTGCTCCACTGCTAGCTTAAACATAATGTCTGTTTGACTTGAGGTATTACACAGCTGTGATATGCTATGATCGTAATACCCCCCATTATAATAATGTTTTTAATCACAAAACTTTAGGTCTGTAAGCATGCTACTTTTTATAATCGTTTTCAATTCTGTTGTACAGTCGGCAGGACCCCAACTTGTGGGTGCAGGCTCTCTCCTACTTTGCCTCAGTGGAGAAGTGTAAGGACTTTATAGCCGAGGTGTTGCATCACATCGAGGCCAACCACCTCATGCCCCCCCTCATGGTCGTACAGACTCTGGCCGACAGTCAGTACGCAACCCTCAATGATATCAAGGTGAGTGGTCATTTCCAAGGCTTACACAGCCTCTGTTTTTATGTGGCCTTTTGCTCACTACATTCGACTGTCTATAACTTTAACTAGTTATGTCTAAACGATAACCTGCATTCTGTAACCCTTGGGCAGCTCAATCACCTGGTATGCTTAGACCAATAATATCTATGCAGTTAATACTTAAGCTGGTACTGTGCCTTAATGCCATGATGTACTGTTTTATCCACAGCCATATATCTTGAAGCACCTTCAAGAAGTCAACGATCAGATTGCCAAGGTAAGAGCCTCTCACTAAATGTGAAACCCCACTCCTAACCGCCCACACCCTCCCTCCTCTTTCAGGACGAGCAGCTGGTCAAACAGTATCGAGACGACACTACTAAAATGAGGGATCAGATCAAAGAGCTGCAAACAAGGTACTGTACTTAAAAGCTTATCGTTTTAGCGCTGTTCGTGGTATTGTGGTATGCTGTCATTGTGCATGTGTAAAGCTTCGCGGTGCGCTACTGAATACTGTGAAGAGCTAAATCGATACCTACCACTACCACACCCACAGTGCGAAGATCTTCCAAGTGATGAAGTGTCACTACTGTCGTCGAGGACTTGCTCTCCCTGCACTACACTTCCTCTGTGGCCACTCGTTCCATCAGGGTTGCCTTGACGATGAGTTTGACAATGAGTGTCCGACGTGTGCCCGTGAGAACAGGAAGGTACTGGACGTGATCCAACGACAGGAGCAGACGGGGAACCTTCATGAGCAGTTCCACTCTCAGGTGAAGACCAAACACCAAACAGGGGCTAATAGCTAGTGGTTCGGTTCACCCTTATCCTGTGTCATGGGCTACCTTAATATTAGTATTCAGTTGCTATTTGGTATGCTCCTTATGCTCTGCATTAAATTTTATAAAGGAGAAAAAGAATAATGTGAAATAGTGTGATAGCAATGTTTAGTTACCACAAACAGAGTTTTAGGCTCAGGCAACTTGAAGGCTTAGAAAGATTTCTTAGGGCAACAAAAGGAACCGTATAACTGGAAAATCATTTGGTGAATGAGCCATTTGAACCGACTTGGCGGTTTTAGTTTGGCGTCTCAGGCGGGCTAATACAGCAATGACGTTGTGTCCACTGGGGGAAACTTTAATTTGGCAATCTTCGCCAAAATTTCCAGTTATACTTTAAGTTTCCTTGGAGTTGGAGTCAGTTGTCTATGTTGCCTGACGCTTTTATGGTGCGTGTGTGTGTTTGTGTGATAGGTAATCTGTTGGTGGTCACAGCCATGTGACTACTGTAGTAGTTGACTGGCTTTAGATTCTGCAGAGAGTACATAAAGTAAGTATGGCTTGTAGAGAAGAGCTATCCATACAACAACGTGATAGTGCTCTTTCTGAAAGAAGTCAAAGTAACAGTGATGCTGATGAGACTACAAAATTACTTGGGAACAAATCTCCATTGCAAAGGAATGGTTTCCCACTGCTTCGAAGGTTTAAAGAAAGTGTTCTAATAAAGTCTAAAGCTGTGAACACAATTCTCTTTTGGAATGCCTTAGCATATCTATTGTACGGGTTTTTGTATAATCCAGATACTATTTTTATTTTAGCAACCGCTCAATCTCTTCCTCTTGGTGCACCTTTCATTGCGTTAGGATCTGGAGTTTATGGGCTGATCGCTGTTTGGTTGCTTTTCTATCCCCTTGCTGGATACTTGGCAGATGTTCGCTATGGGAGGTACAAGGTGGTCAGATGTGGTCTGCTGACAATGTGGCTGGCATTGTTCACTTTCATTGTAGTCGGACTGGCACTATTTGCTGTATGTTCGATACCTCTCCCTTTTGTTGGCTCAGTTCCTTGGCCGCCATTGGTTAACGGGGTTCTAGTTGTGTTAGGAGTATCGGGTGGCTTATTAGTCCTTCTTATTTACATAGCATTGTCAGTTGGTTTTGCTGCATTCTCAGCTAATGTCATTCAGTTTGGGATTGATCAGTTACGAGACAGTCCAACTAGAGATAGCTTTCTTTTCATACACTGGTTTGTACTAACAATGTACATAGGTTTAAGCGTTGGAAAGCTAATGTGGGTTGTATTTAGCGACATTATTTCAGTCGAATCTTTTGGAATATTTGGTATAGCATTTTTTTTTTTCTTAATCGCTGTTCCAGTTTCTCTCTGTTTTGCTAAACAAAGTTTGTTTATTCACGATACTGGCCTGGGAAACCCGTACAAAGAAGTAGCAAGAATTGTCGGCTTTGCTAGGAAGCATAGTATTCCTATTCAACGCAGTGCATTTACATTCTGGGAGGATGACATACCCACTGGACTGAATCTAGGCAAGAACAAGTATGGAGGACCGTTTACAACTGAGCAGGTGGAGAATGTGAAAGCTTTCTTTGGAATATTGCTTGTTTTGATATCTTTGGGGCCTTTTTTCACAGCTGATATTGCTGGATCAGCAATTCTGCCGTTAGTCAGACTCCACTTTAGTGGTTATTCATCATACAGTATTGCTAATGCTCTGTTTGCAAATGGTGGAACGTGTTATCCTTTGTTTATTGTATTGTTTATACCTATTTTCCTCAAGTTCCTTTATCCGCTGTTCCAGAGATACGCTACTAGTATTCTAGGTAGAATTGGAATTGGTCTTTGTTTGACAACTGTGAGTCTGGTATGCTCTCTCTCGATGGATAAGATAGGCCATGATTTGCTTACTGCCAATATTACGTCAAGCTTGTTTGCCGCTGAAAATTTTAAAGGTCTTTATGCTAACCCCCTTAACCTCAACCCCTACATTCTTACTCCCCAAAATATTCTCATAGCCATTTCCTACACTTTGATTTATGGTGGTGTGTTTGAATTCATCTGTGCTCAAAGCCCTCACTCCATGAAAGGCTTTCTCATTGGGATATTCTTTGCTGTGAAAGGACTATTTCAGTTGATTGGTGTTTTTGCGATTCTTCTTCCATTTAGTTTCTGGACTGATTCGCCACAAGTTGGCCTCGCCTATTTCCTATTGAACATTGTGATCTCAATTTCTGGTGTTGTGTTTTTCATATTAGCTGCAAGACGGTACCAGTATCGTCAGCGTGAGGAGTTTTGTAATGAACGGAAGTACATTGAAGAATTTTATGAGAAAGACGTGAGACACAATCAAGATTTTGAAGATCTTCATTTCGAGTTTGATTCTAAAGTGGACTCTGACTAAAAAACATTTTAAAGTTTGTAGCATAGATTGTCTGGTATTCTCTTGTATTAACTTTGATGGTGATATCACGTGTAATTGGTGTGTCCACAGAATGAAGCGGTGGTTATGGCACTGGGGGTGGGTTTACCATTACTAAAGCGGGGACTCTCTCTCTATGGTGTCATTATGCGGTCATTTCCCATTTCCTTGTAAAATGTATTGGGCCTTAAATTTATAGAACTAAATATTCAGTCAGAGGACTGAATATTTCACGATACTACGTCCATGTAACTGAAGTTGTCCAGGGGGGACCAAACCTTTGGTCCTCCTGAACAAAATCAAATTGTAGAAAAAATATTTTGTGGCAGGGTGTTTATGGCTAATCACGTTATGTTCACTTAAGCTCTCTCTGTGGGGTCATTATGTCGTTGTGCATGGGCAACGAGGTGTGTGTGCGTGTGTGTAGGCTGCTACAGCTGCTTAATGATAAATGTAAGAGCCTCTATAAATAGTAATTTTTTTAGTCATGTTTTCTTGGAAATCAGTGGATTTAAAAAATAAATGCTTCGTTCCTCGAGTTATGGTTATGGCTAGGTTTGCTTACTTTGGAGGCCATTGAAGACTCTTTAGACTCGTGTGCAGCAAAATCTGTTGGCTATTTTACTTAGTAGTTAGCTCTGCACTAGAACGCTAGCTATTGGTAGCAAGAGTCAGAAAAGAGCTGCAAAAGTTGCACTGTTTTCTTAGCTTGCAGCCATACACTGTATTTACTTGATTAAACGCCCGGGCGTTTATTTCATATCGAAGTCTGGAAAGGGGGCGTTTAAACGAGATGGGCGCTTATTCGAAATGGGCGTTTATTGGCCATGTCTACTCCAAACTCTTGCACAATAGCAGTTATTATGCTCTTTTTGGCTGCTGCCACAGCTCTCAGCTTAAATCTTAAGTCATAGGAGTGGTGTTTCTCCCTCTGTGTTGGTATCTCTCTCTGCCATCATAAAAAGTATCTATATTCTATGCTGCCATGGTTCCACGTGCTAGTTTAGCTCCGCCCACAGTGCCACGCCCATACATGCATGGTCGATTATTAAGATGGGAGTTTATTGACAAAGACAGAGCTTTTACCATGGGCATTTAAACAAGATGGGCGTTTAATACGATAATTATGGACTTTTAAAGATTAAGTGGGTGATTGCTTTACCTAACTAGTTGTTAACTTTGTTTTTGTTTTATGTCTCCCTACAGCTCTCTCGTTCTACTGATGGATTCACCGTGGTGGCAGACTACTTTGGCAGGGGAGTGTTCAACAAGGTACGTGCACATATTTACATGTAGTTCTCTGGTTTTTAGGTCATATCTAACCATCCACACTTGTATAATTATGAAAAAAAGGTATTGGATATGTCCTCATGACAGACATGGGGCACAACTGTATATTGTTAGCATCTTTGATCTGAATAGACTGACCATGCAGTGTGTGTGATTTGTATGCTTTATAACTACAACTCTCTTTATTGCCTCCCCTGTAGACAAAGCCAGCAGAGGGAGGAAGCAAGCGACCATCTCTTATTTGAACTCAGAACGTTATGTAGGAGTGAAACATTAGAACTATATAACTTTGTGTGTGTGTGTGTGTGTAGTCCTGAGTAAAGGGAGACAATTTGTGTGTGTGCTGCACTTTTGATTGCTGTCAATGTGGTAAAGTTTATCTATCCGTTTTGTGGTCATAAAAAGAGCAAAGTGTGTAGTTGTGTGTGGATACTCTTGAAGTAGAGCACAATATATAGGCTTTTTACTGTTGCAAGTAAGTAGAAGTATTAAACGGGTGTTTGATGGAGCCATTGGCCAATACACCCCATTGGCAAGCTGGAGCCCACTGTTTACCAGGAAGGTAGGTTTTGCTATTATGCTGTCATGCTGATACACTTTCTGTTTCAGATGGATGCTAAAAAAATACCCCACCTTACAAAATGTTTGTATACTCGATCAAGACACTCTTCAAGCAAACATAGTCTTATGTGTAAAATGTGTGTGATGTACCACTACTCTTTCTAGCAATACACATGTACGTAGATACATATACGTATAAGACTCCCAACCGATAACTTGTATAAACCCTCGAATTGGGCAGCATATGACCGATAGTCCGTCATGTGTCAAAATGTTATAGTTGCCTATGCATGTACTGTGCCTTATTGCCATGTATACTGTTCTGTCCACAGCCATACATCTTGAAGCATCTCAATTCAACGATCAGATTGCCAAAAGACCCTCTCACTAAATGTGAAATTCCACTCCTGATCCCCTCCCCACCCTCCCCTTTCAGGACGAGCAGCTGGTCAAACAGTATCGAGACGACACTGCCAAAATGAGGGATCAGATCAAAACAGCTGCAAACAAGGTACTGTACTTAACCTCAACCCTACATTCTTATTCTCCAAAATATTCTCATAGCCATTTCCTACACTCTGATTTATGGTGGCGTGTTTGAATTCATCTGTGCTCAAAAGCCCTCACTCCATGAAAGGCTTTCTCATTAGGATATTCTTTGCTGTGAAGGGACTGTTTCAGTTGATTGCGGATAAGATAAAACCCTAATAAGATAAAATCTAACCCTAATAAAATAAGAAGATAAAATATAAAAGTGCTGACTCAGCGGGTTGGGTAGGTTGGGGTTCCTTCAATGGCTTCTGTGAATTTACTGTAGGAATTGGAGGTTACAAAGAAAGTTAGAAGATTAATTAACAACCGTGACCAACCTCCTCTGTGCATGAACATTACAGTTTGCATGTTCGTTCTGACTGCTTGCATGACAATACGGTATTACCGCTTGCATATTGGTTTTGACCACTTGCATGACGATACCGCTTGCATATTGGTTCTGACTGCTTGCATGACGATACCGCTTGCATATTGGTTCTGACTGCTTGCATGACGATACCGCTTGCATATTGGTTCTGACTGCTTGCATGATGATACCGCTTGCATAATTGGTTCTGACTGTTTGCATGACGATACCGCTTGCATATTGGTTCTGACTGCTTGCATGACGATACCGCTTGCATATTGGTTCTGACTGCTTGCATGACGATACCGCTTGCATATTGGTTCTGACTGCTTGCATGACGATACCGCTTGCATATTGGTTCTGACTGCTTGCATGATGATACCGCTTGCATAATTGGTTCTGACTGTTTGCATGACGATTCATACCGCTTGCATGTTTGTTTTGACCGCTTGCATGGCGAGTTAAAATTTTGGCACCAAAAACACACCATAACTGTATCCTACAGCTGTTGACCAATGAAATCAATTAGTGGTGATGTATAAGTATGCACGGTGTGTGTAGCCGTCTATTTATCACTATTATTTTATCAGAGGCAATCTCTTGGTGGTCACAGCATGTGACTACATGTAGCAGTTGGCTGGCTTTAGCAGTCACTACGCACACGGTCAATTCACGTGAATTTTATTTTTGTTACATAATCAAAATAGTAAACAAATTGAGAAAATGGCTGCGTATGTAGTGTCTCTGGGAAAACTCCTTTCTTGGGCTAAATACTAACTGTGATCAGATGTAAGGCAGAATTTATGAGAGAAGGAGAGTCAATAAACAAGATCTATTGAACAAATTTTTATGTTTGCACGTCCTGAGCTATTTCCAGCCAGTTTTTTCTGGATAAAGTTTGTAAGAACTCTTGTAGCCGATCACATTTCTTTCCACTGACTGGATATAAAGCGTATGCACACTACAACTTCAGGATTAATAAAGGTGAGAATATAAGTAAGAGGCTCTCCAAGTAGTATATTGTGGGACCTGTCAGAAAAATAAATATCACATGTTTATGAGCCTTACATGTAAACTCCAAGATGTAAACATGTAGGTAAACATTGATAAAAACATTGCATGCATGCAAATCAAGCTGTGGTTGATGGTAGACTACTAGTACCACACTTCGGGTAGCACAAAAGTATGTTTCCCCAGAGCTAGGTGAGATTACTTAAAATTGTAGTCTGTTTACTGTCATTTTATGGCTTCGAACCATTGCTCACAATTTAATGTTGATATTTTTCCGTTTCCAACACTCTTTCACACAAATATCGACTACAATGTAGATCGTCTTCTATCTGAGAGTCTGATGGATGGATGCTGGTCGTGTGGTAGCCTGTATGAGAGTCATTGTCAGTGCTGACTATCCTTTGCATCAGGAGTCCTGTTTGTATCAAGTATGACCAGGTGAGCTGATTATTGTACACTCAAAGTTTTCCTTGAGAAACAGCTCTATTACACTTGGTTGAGTGCACGTTTTTGATGTGTGTCTCTAAGCAATGCCAAATATTATGTGGTGTGCTTTGCATACGATGCATTTTGTTGTACAAAGTGGTGTAAGTATAGGGACAGTTGCTCAAGGTAACAACTCCAATAATATGTAGCAAGGCAAACACATTGATATCACATGCTTTAACACTGCATAATTATATGTAATTATGCTCTGCTTTCTCTCTCAGATATGATACTCATTGCCAGCTAGGCATCGAGGTACAAAGGTGTCAAGTACCTTGGTTATATCGTGACGGCAAGCCTAGCAAACATTCAATACACATGGGTGCAGCGACAGTATGTATGTCTTTGTATGGTTTTTTGATGGATTAGACTATTTTGATGGTGTACCGCTCATCAAAACAAAGTGTGCAAGACAAAGTTCGCACTTTTTTGGCAAAGAGGATTGTTTCCCGACTCATCATTGTACTTGAGGCCATCTCACTCTAGTCTAGACAATGTTATTGTTACTGTGTGATATTACTGTACTGTTTTTGCATCAGTACATGTACTAGATTGTATTCACCTGCTGTATGCTGTAGAATTCATATTTGTGGCATTGTGGTCTTGATTACACAGCTGATTATTGCTGACCCCATATCTCAGGATTCCTACCCCTGCACAACTTCATTTTTTTTGCATTGTAATTGACAATTATTGAAGTTTTGATGGCCAACCCATCAACAAAATTGCTTTGTCAGAAAAAAGATATCACCAAAAGTCTGGGGATATATACCAATTATTGACTGAGTGTGATGTAACTTGGAAGCTATGATTTAGTGCATGCAAAGTAGGCATATGTAGGTACTCTCAGTAGAAGTCAAGTACAGTGCAAGTAAAGTATGGCACTGGTAGAGTGCATGAATTAGCAATCTCTTTCTCTAACAGGAAATTGAACTTCCTCTAAAAATAAAACTATATTGGCATCCTGTCCGTGTGCGTAGTGACTGTTAGATCGTGGTAAATAAAGTTAAGTTTATACATATGGCTTGTAATTGTAGAGAAGAGGCTGAGCTATGTGATAGTGCTCTTTCTGAAAGAATTAAAAGTAACAGTGATGCTGATGAGGCTACAAGATTACCGGGAAACGAATCTCCATTGCAAAGGAATGGTTTACCGCTGCTTCAAAGGTTTAAAGAAAGTGTGCTAATAAAGTCTAAAGCTGTGAACACAATTCTCTTTTGGAATGCCTTAGTATATCTTTTGTACGGGTTTTTGTATAATCCAGATATTGTTTTTGTTGTAGCAACCTCATATAGTGTAGTACCACCTGTTATTGGTATTAGTAACATTTTCATTATGATAGGATCTGGAGTGTATGGGCTGATCGCTGTTTGGTTGCTTTTCTATCCCCTTGCTGGGTACTTGGCGGATGTTCGCTATGGGAGGTACAAGGTGGTCAGATGTGGTCTGCTGACAATGTGGCTGGCATTGTTCACTCTCATTGTAGTCGGACTTGTACTAGCTGCTTTATGTTTTCCAGCTTTCGGTTTTGTTGATTCAGTTCCTTGGCCGCCATTAGGTGCAGGGTCTATAGTTGTTTTTGGAGTATTAGGTATTCTTATTTACATAGCATTGTCAGTTGGCTTTGCTGCATTCTCAGCTAATGTCATTCAGTTTGGGATTGATCAGTTACGAGACAGTCCAACTAGAGATAGCTTTCTTTTCATACACTGGTTTGTATTAACAATGTACATAGGTTTAAGCGTTGGGAAGTTAACATGGACAGTCATCACCTTCTTGATCATTAGGACTACTGTATTTGGTATAGCATTTCTTATTTTCTTGATCGCAATTCCAGTTTCTCTCTGTAGAGTTAAGCGAACTTTGTTTATTCATGATACTGTCTTACTCAACCCGTACAAAGAAGTGGCAAGAATTGTCGGCTGTGCTAAAAGCCATAGTATTCCTATTCAACACAGTGCCTTTCCGTTCTGGGAAGATGACATTCCCACTGGCAAGAACAAGTATGGAGGACCATTCACTACAGAGCACGTGAAGAATGCGAAGGCAATACTTCTTGTTTTGATATCTGTGGGGCCTTTCTTCACAGCTGATATTGCTGGGTCAGCAATTCTGTCTTCACTCAGACTCAACTTTAGTGGCACTTCCTATGCCACCAGTATTGCTAATGCTCTGTTTGCAAATGGTGGAACGTGTTATCCTTTGTTTATTGTATTGTTTATACCTATTTTCCTCAAGTTTCTTTATCCGCTGTTCCAGAGATATACTAGTATTCTAGGTCGAATTGGAATTGGTCTTTGTTTGACAACTGTGAGTCTGGTATGCTCTCTCTCTATGAATAAAATAGGCCATGCTACTGCCGATGGTACGTCAAGCTCCTTATTTGCTGCTGGAATATTTGATGCTCCTTCACTTAACCTCAACCCCTACATTCTTATTCTCCAAAATATTCTTGTAGCCATTTCCTACACTCTGATTTATGGTGGTGTGTTTGAATTCATTTATGCTCAAAGCCCTCACTCCATGAAAGGCTTTCTCATTGGGATATTCTTTGCTGTGAAAGGACTGTTTCAGTTGATTGGTGTTTTTGCGATTCTTCTTCCGTTTAGCGTCTTGACTGGTTCGTCACAAGTTGGCCTCGCCTACTACCTATTGAACAATGTGATCTCAATTGCTGGTATTGTGGTTTTCATATTAGCTGCAAGACGGTATCAGTATCGTCATGAGGAGTTTTGTAATGAACGGAAGTAAATTGTGAGAAAGACGCGAGACACAATCAAGATTTTGCATTTCGAGTTTGATTATGAAGTGGGACTCCATCTGACTAAAACACTTGTGTCTAAAATTTGTAGCTATAAGTTTGTCTGATATCCTCTTGTCTTATATAATTTTGATGGTGCATGATGCCACGTGTATGTGTATATAGTGTGTCCACAGAATGAAGTGGTGGTTGTGGGAGTGGGTTACCATAATTAGTTTGTTATTCTAAGAATCTGATGTGTGCTTATGAGAATGCAAACAGTGCTTATAATTATAATAGTTACTTTATCATCCCTATATAATGTGCATGCATGCTCTGCAAGTAGCTGTGTCATACTCTCTCACGGAGCTTGGGTGCCCTTATTACCTCGTGCCGTGCGCAGCAGGGGTAGAGTGATTGGTGTGTGTGTGTGTGTGTGTGGACACAAAAATGAGCTGTTAGAGCGAACTAACTTTCATGGACTGCTTTAAATGCTAACGAGACAGTCCATGGTTGAAAATAATAGGCTACTGATAGTTGAAACTTGTAGGCGATCTTTGAAGTCGGCAAGAAACACTGTTTTCTAATCGTATGTGGTTTTTAGATTCATGATCATGCATTCCCATAATGCTAAGGTCGTTACGGTAAAAATTTGTAATCTGTTTGCCGCTGGGCGATGAAGCTCAACGCATGGGGTGAATGCTCTATGAACATCGTTTAATTATAAGCACTTACTTTTATTTAATAAAAATTAATAGATATCACAGTCCCCCCCCAATATTGTTACATGCATGTTAAAGAAATCAGGGTATTAATAAGGTGTTAAAACATTAATTTGGGACAATGGATGGTTGTGTGTTCAATGGCTTACCATTACCATCATGCATAGTCTGCAAATGGGATACAAAATATGTGTGCTGATTCACTCTGACTTTGTTAGTTCCATGTTGTGCAGTTCAACTATCGTATATATATCTCCACAATCTCTATAGGTGTGTCTTCATTATAAGCACTACTGTCATAGCAAATCCGTAGCTCGATATCGTCTGTAGTCGGCTGAGGAAGTTGCTTGCAGAACCATGGCGGGTTGTTGAACTCACAGCAAGTACTGGTACCCCCACATCCCTGACCGTCCCAGAGTGGATCATCAGGGTAGAATTGAATCTGGACCGCATCTCTACTAGCTGTGTCACAGAAGTAGTCTTGCCCTATGAATGGCGGAACAGATCCTGTGAAGTTAATGTTTGGTCGAGTACAAGGGCAATAGTAATTGGAACTTCCTGTTTCGTCTCGAGCTCCGGCAAATGTCCAGATGTGTTGTCATGGTGATTGTCCATGAGTTAGACTGATACCATCTAGGTAGGGTGAATCAATAGTTTTTTCGTTGTCTACATCGTATAAGACAAAAGCAGTCGTACTTCCATACTGATAAGCCTTGATCCGACCACAAGCCTGTGTGTACGCTACACCATGTGTCTGATAGGTAGTTGATACGCATCCGGATTGCCCATTACTTATTCTACCACATGTACGTAGTGGTGGTGTTTCCCTGGTTACTGTTGTAAACTCAGCTGGACAATTCTGGTTTGGGTCAGTCATGTCGAGGTTAGCTACTCTCATCCACCATCCATTGCTATTGCAGCTGCAGCTCTGTTTGTTTTTCTCACAGTAAACTTCAACAAGAGAGCTACTACCTGTTATCCAGTAGTCTCCTGAAGGTCTTTCCAGAGCCAGCTCTCTGCATGAGGCGATAGGGAACAAGGAGCTGCTCAGGAGAACGTTCCAAAGTTGTGTTATTAAATTTTGATGTTCAAGAGATGTGTTCAGTAGTTGGGCATCTGCATGTGTGAGTATAGTATCTTACATACAATTGTGACTCTACGTAATTGTCTTACTCCCAGTTAAACTATAGCTCACTTGTTTGTGCCAGGGAACTTGCTTGTGATGATGTCTGGTTCAGTTGCATCCTCAGCACACGAATTTCGTCTTGTATGGCGTCTGTCTGCTGGTGAGACTCTGACTGGAGGCTTTGGATTTGCTGGTTGGACACAACTAGAATGAGAGCCACAGCTGCAACAGCTGTAGCCAATGCTAACAGTGCCAATATAGCTACTACACAAATAGCTAGAGGTAGCTTCATTGACTTTGGAGTACCCTGGTAGTTATGGTCTCTTGGATCGAGTGGCTCTGTTGACTGCTCCTTTGCTTCTTGTCGACGTGGCGCTCGATCCAACATCTCATACGTATTCTCTGATGTGTTTTTTACAGCATGTTTCCCATAGGCTGGGTTAAAGCTCAGCATTTCATGTTTTTCGACTGACTGTGGCACATTTTCTCTCTCTGTTTCTCTATGAGCCACAGTCGCGTACATGTTGTCTGATGCAATCGCCTCAGGATACTTGACGTAGGCTGCATTGATCTCCATTGCTATAACTTAGTGTGCTGAAGCTTGTTCTGTACTGCATGATCATTAATGTGTGCTTCATTATATGGGCTGGTTATTCCCTTGTATAAGATGTGTTGGGAAAGGCCAACCATGTGATGTTTACTAAAGAGGACTCTCTCATCTGGGGTCATTGTATAATCTTTCGTTGTTTTCTTAGCACTTGTTAAAGTAGAGTCTTATACGGATATGTCGTAAGCTGCTTAGTGGCTAAAACTTGTTTTCCCAACACAGCTGTCTTGTTCCAGATGGATTCACTGTGCAGTGCATGGCAGACCGGCAGACTACGTTGGCAGGGGCGTGTTCAACAAGGTATAATTATGTCATACAGTCCCTTCCGTGTTATATTACACGGTCGCATAGCCTCAAGGCATGATTTTGGTAAGGGGTGTGTGTTGTTTTTGTTGAGAATCGCGCTGAGATTTTTAATGATTATGCCTAGAGGGGCCTATAATTCTAGGCCCGGGGGGGGGGGGACCCAACATTTTTTAAACACTCGGTCTCATGCTGTATCTATTATATAAGTTCTCTGGTATAGCCTTGTGTACATAATGAGCATTATTAATTAACTATGGCCGGGCCTGTAATCCTTTATGGGCCCAGAGGCACAACTGTAGTTAACATCAGTGATCTGAATTGACGTTATTAAATGGACCTGTCGTTATAAATTATGTGTGCGATTTGTATGCTTTTGTACAGCTCTTTTACTGCCTCTTTATAATTTCCCCTGCAGACAAAGCCGGTAGAGGAGCGGCCATCTGAACTCGTGCAGAACGGAATGTTATGTAGGAGTGAAACATTAAAACTATATATAGCTGTGTGTGTAGTCCTGATCCTGAGTAAAGGGAGACAAAAATTAATTTGTGTGTTGTTGTGCTGATTGCTTGCCAATGTGACCGGATGTGGTCAAGTTTATATCCGTTTTGTGGTTATAAAACTTGTTCTACATGTATCATTGAGCAAAGAGAAAGCAGTGTGTGTGTGCGATACTCTTGAACATAAGTATTGTTACAAGTACAAGTAAGTAAGTAATGTGATGTTTAAGAATATTGTGTTTCATAATTATTTGCATGGCTACCAGTAGTAGTAGACAGTTTGTCAACTTCATGTAGATCTAAACTATTAATTATCAAATACTCAATTTCAGAATTGAACTGAAATGTCTTACGATGGTGAATCAAAAGCTGAAGCTCTTGAGCGGCAACAGAGAGAGCAAGAAGCAGACGCATTCCTAGCTGCCCTCGGTCCCTCCTTCCGAGCCCCCTCCCCTCTGTCTCAAAGGATCCAGCCGTCCCAACAAGCTGCCTCATCGGCCGCAAAGAAAGGACCCACACAGAGAGTCGTCAATGTGCCTGGACCGGTAACCACAACTACGAGATCTATTGCCGTTGGTAAAGACAGTAAAAATGTCATTTCTTCTCTCACGACTAATCTACAACTTATGGAGGCAGAGGAAAAAAGACAAGAAGCGCTCAAGCGACTCAAAGCCACTCATCGCAGTGTAAACAAAGACAGTGTGATTGTAGCTGATCCAGCACCTGCCATATCAGTGAACCGTTCAGCTCAGAAACCGAGCACTCGAACATTCTCAAGTGGTGTAGCTAAGGACCAAACCGATGGAAAGAGCCAAACCAAGCCAGTTTCAAAACCTACTCCAGTGAATTCTGCTGCTAATCTAAAGAAAACCACGACCATTGAAAAGCCTCCACCTCCAAGTTCTGTTATAAAGAAGCCGTCACCTCCAGTCACCACCCAACAGAAGTCGCCTGAGCCACCTAAACTAGTATCAAATGGTGTTGCCGTTAACAAGCCCAATCCCCCTACTAGCTCCGGCCTACCATATGCAGCAACTGTATACGGTCAGCCCAAGAAATCGCCAACTCCTGAGGCTCCAAAATCAAGTCTTCCGTATGCAGGCACAGTTTATGGTCAGCCCAAGAGCAATTCTCAAGTATCCACAAATACTGCTAACACTCAACAAGCTACAAAGTCTGCTACTGCCGAGGTAACCAAGCCAAGTGTACCATTCGCTGGTGCTTCTTACGGGAAGATATCACCTACACAGAAACCAATCGAAACCAAACCTATCCCACCTCCAGCTGCAGTTGCAAAGCCTAAGACACCAACAGCATCGACAGTGGTTAGTAAACCAGCCCCTCCTGTTGTGAACGTATCTCCACGAGCAAGTCCTATTTTGAACTCGGCCCCGAAAGTCGTTGCACAGCCCAAGGCACCAGTTGTGAATAAACCAGCTCCTCCTGTTGTTAACGTATCTCCACGAGCAAGTCCTATTTTGAACTCAGCCCCGAAAGTCGTTGCACAGCCTAAGGCACCAGTTGTGAATAAACCAACCCCCCCTCCTGTTGTGAACTCATCTCCAAAGCCAAGTCGTTCTGTCCCAACTGCTCCCCCTATTTCTACCCCATCTGCTCAGCAAAAATCTCCAGAGCCACCTAAGACAGTCACACCATCTGTAACACAAGCAAAGGCTTCACCAATTGCCAAAAATACTGTTTCACAAGCCAAGGCTCAAATCACTACTCCCAATAAGCCTGCTCAACCTACCCAAGGGACTGCCATTGCCACGCGAAAGATAGGGGATACGACCACAGTTGTTACTTGTAAACCTGGGTTTGAAAATTTGAAGGCTGCAAAATTTCTTGCTAGTGGACGAGGACCTCAAGAAACTGGACCTAAAAGCACCCTCGGCTCTGGCTTCAAAGGAGACCTCACTACAAGACTGCAGGGAAGCACAAGTCTTTTTAAGACTGAAGAAGAGCTGCTTGATGGAAAAAAGAAAAAGGTACAGCTGGGAAGAGTGCTTGATGATCCTCCAGCCCCTAAAGAGGAGCCGAAAATTCAGCAAAAGACTGAACCGAAAGTGAATGCACCAAAGGTTGTGAACTCATCACCCAGTGTACCCAAAGCCTCTATTGTCAAGGCAGCAGCTAATATACAAGTGATACGGCCTGTTAGTCCTGCTCCCAAACCAGCTCCTCAAGCTACACCACCTCCTGTAATCAAGTCCTTACCAGTCGCTGAAAAGACTCCTGAAGCACCACCGCCCCCACCTCCACAAGCTGTACTAGCTCCACCGCCCCCACCTCCACAAGCTGTACCAGCTCCACCGCCCCCACCTCCACAAGCTGCACCAGCTCCTCCGCCCCCACCTCCACAAGCTGTACCAGCTCCACCACCCCCACCCCCACAATCGGCACCAGCTCCACCACCCCCACCTCCACAAGGGACACCATCTGGAGGACCACCCCCTCCCCCACCCCCTGGCGGAGCGCCTCCTCCACCTCCACCGCCCCCTCCACCTCCACCTATCGGGTTCGTCCCCCCAAAGAAGCCGATGACGGATCCTTCGATGGCAGTCAGTAGCAAAAAGAGTAAACCAGCAGTGAGCAAGCCACAGTCGGTGGATATGGCAGCCATGTTCCAAGCTGAGCTAATGAACAAGCTGAAAAAGAAGAGTGGAAATTGAATTAAGGTGAGTTGTTAGCCAAATATAAACCTACGCTTAAAATTGTTTGAATATGTGCTAGGAATGTTTTGGTACCAACGGTTTCTTCCTGCTTGTTGTTTTCCCAATTTAGAGTAAATATTGAAGGGAACCTAAGAGGTGTACGCACTAGAATTGCCATTTTTGACTAGGTGTCGTGAATGTGTGGGCTTGTACTGCTTCCTAAAGTAATGTATTCTCAAAGAGCCAGCTGATGTCTGGAGTATGTGCACACCTTGTAGTAGTTCAGGAGATTTGGGGTATGTGAATTGTTATCAATGATAATTTGCCAAATTGAGTTGGTCCTAATTCTTTGACTGCCAACACTAGATGTTCTGTCTGCCCTAATATGGTTCTGTGTGTGTGTGTGTGTGTCAGCTAGTGTATATAGCTGCTGCATTATTGTCAGGATGCAGTGAGATAAGTGCTTATCTAAGGCAAAGTGAATGTATGTACATGTTCATTTTCTTAGTATAAGGAGTTTTTGTGTGTTTTGTATTGGGGGTTGGTAGATTGATCTATAGGTTATAAGCTAAATAAGCATGTCGATCAACTTCATTGTATTTTCAGTCGATATGATAGTGGCCGGGACAATACCGGTCAACACGTGCAACATGTGCAGCTATCTTACACCAATAATGAAATCACCTGACAATGTGTGTAGGGTATTGTGGTACCAAATAAATAGGGCAGGCCGAAATCAACCTGAAATAACTGACCCTTGTATAATATAATTTGTGGCCTGGCATTCATTTACAAAGCATTCCAATAATATGTATATACATAATGTCTTTTTTGTGTGGTCACCCAATTGCTCTAGTTACAGACAGCTTTGTCAATTTTTGATGGGTACGTAAGGTAACTAACTACAGTGGCGTGGCTGGGTGCATACATATATCTAGTTTTGCTCTGCTATGACATATTATTTATTCTGTCCACTTGCAGGTTTACGGTGGTGCAGTCTATCAAGCAGCTATAGATATAAATTATACAATTAACACTTTCATTTATAGTAGTGTGTGCCACTTATTTTTGTAATCAGCACAGATTGTAATCAGCGCATGTACACAGTCAGTTTCAGAATTTGCTTTATGCCAACAATTGTCACATTGAAAGTTTGGAATACATGTAGGTGTCTAAAATATGAATATGAGATCACATAATTAATTATGAAGTGCGAAAATGTCATGGTAGTTTGTGTAATCAGACAAAAGCATCGTGTTCAAACACGGCTCTGATGAACTGTATCAGTGCTCTGTCCATGAGGTTCTTGTTGGTAGGCAGCAGTCCCTCCATGAACCCAATGTGACCACCTCTTCTCGTGGTGACCAGGATCAGGTTAGGGTTGCTCCTTGCACCCTCTTCAGGAATCACTGCACATTCAAACAAATACACAGTATGGAATTAGTGACGCAATACACAGTATGGAAGTAAGTGCTCTTAGAACATTATGAATATTCATGCAACCTTTGATGATGATAACCTGCCAGCGGGTGATGCATTTTCTAAGCCAGATGGACCTATGACATTATGTAGTATGGCTAATAATAAATTATACCAGGTCAATTATTAGAAGCCACTATCGCAGACCAGAGGAGGAGGTCTGACACGAGTACCTCGATTAGGCTGAAATTGAGTTATTAGTCCCATGCATCAATGACTTTACTGTTGACGTGACCAAGCCTAATCGAGGTACTCGTGTCTACCTTCTCTGATCATAGACGCAATACAGCAAGAAATTAAGAGTTCCTTCCTGTTCTTGTGTGGTTGCTAAATCATAACTGTGGTAACTCCTATTCCTTTGTACATTTATGCATGTATGTAAGTAAACAATACATTCCTTCACAATTGTATCAAAACTTCCAATACACCTATACACCTAGTGATTTGTGAGGCAATTAGTTGGTTAAGACAACCAGCTTGTATGTTATTTGGAACCGTTATGCAGTTGGGAATTAAGTTCAGACCACTTACAAAGGCAAAAGAGTCACTGTTTGGGTGCAAGCAATGTAAGGACTTATTCTAGTTACGTGAGATTTGGACTGATAAGAGCTCACCATATTCAGGTGTGAATGGGTCGTCATCAGCGTTCAAGCTTAGTATTGGGATTGTGAAGTCGGAGATCAGTGCGGTTGGAGAGCAAGCACTGAAGAGATCTTGGAAATTTTTGTATCCAAACATGGGGAAGACTAGCACCTCTGTGAATTGGCGGAAGTCCGTACACTGGATGGATAATAAAGAGAGATGAGGATACACGGAGTTATGTTATGGCTACTAATAGTCAGTTAGATGGCCAACTTTAACTTCACAATGAATAAAATCGTCGTGGATGTTATCAGTAATATACCTGAAGAGCTTTGTTGTAATCAAAACATAGTTCCCCTTTCTGTGAACTTTCTTCAAAAACTGCTCTGTTTCTGTGAGAGAAAGAACCAAAGCTTAACACCACGTTGGCTATCACTCTGTGTTTATGTTTTTGAGAAAAGTGAAAATTGAACCCGAAAACTAACATTGGCGACTACAAAAGCTATACACCTGGCTGTGGACTTACTCTCTTAGAACATCTTTGAAGTTGTTACACAGGTGCCTATTGAGAGTGTACTTATTGAGGGGACTGTGAATCACTTTGTTTGTCTCCATGGGATCCCAGACGGTGGATATCAGGAAGAGAGCTTTGAGTGGACAAGTCTTGCCTTGCCTCTTACACACCGCCACATACTTGAGCAGCTGCATTCTGTACATACAACAACATAGCACTGTCAATAATGAAGAAGATAATAGCTGTACAGGGAAGTCTCTTAGTGTGCAAGTGGTTCTGTTAGACTATTAGGGATTACAATGTTATGATACATACGTTCCCATGGAAGCACCGACTGCTAGCAGTGGGGCTTTAGGGAGCTTGGTTGTGATATGGCTGATAACGTCAGTGAGGTCACTAATGTCTGATCCAACATACGTTCTGGGAGTCTAAAGCGAGTGTGTACATTGTAAGAGAATGACACCACATAAAAACTTCCATAGTTCTCAATATAATTATACGATACTTACTGACAGTTTAGTGTAGCCACAACCTCTGTAGTTAAACACAACGGCCCTAAACAGAAAAAAAGTGATCTTAAGTTGGCATACAAAAACAGATCCCAGTTTATTAAGAAATAGAAAGTAGTTAATTATTTGTTATGTTAGTAGAGCCTGAGGCTTGGGAGAAAATCATCTCCCTTAAAATAAACAAGCAGCTTTCCCTTACCTGTATCCTAGTCCTTTCATGTCGTTAATCCAGTGCCGAACATAGTTCTCGTTACTACTTCCTAGAGAGGATGAACACACAATCCATACAAAAGTAGCCATCAATAATAATTGATTTTTAAGTGTAGTTCAACACAACAAGACGGGAATTATATACATTACAGTGATGTCATACCAGTGATTCCAGGCAGCATGAGTACAGTTGGTTGTTCATCTGTCTTCTCATTGAACCAGTCCAAGCACACGTGACCATCATCACTCTTCATTGTCACCGTCTCCCTGAATAAAATGCACTAACTATTAAATAAAAATCATAGCTAGTCAGAAAATAATAAAATTAAATCATTATCGCTATTGAACTTCTGACCGTCTTCTCTCTTCCTTTGGGAAAGTCTGTATAGCAACTCTAATGATCGATTGCATGTATGCATTAGGAGCCCACGGTGTGAGTCGATACTTCTCAAAGAACACAGGACAGTGCTTCTTTAGAGCTGCCATACGTCCAGGGTCGTGACAGACAACCTTTGGTTTCTTCACCATCACGTATTGGTAGTACGCCGAATAGAGGAGGAGCAGAGATAGACTGATTGTGAATAAGCACAGCCAGGGAATGCAGACCTCTAATACAGGTACCACGTCGTCACAGGTGAGCTCGATATTCTTAAAGTGGTCACTTTGGATTGGGAGCAGATCACTTGTTAATGTTGGAGAGATTATGGTCTCGTTTATGAGCCGACACAGAAACCCCAGGTGAGCATTGAGCCCCAGGCTGTAGAGCACGGGCAGGGAGTAGTAGTCATCCATCGCCACCTGAATAGCTAGTTTATAGCACCAGTACCACTGCCTTGACTTTTAATCTTCTGTCAATCTTTGTTTGTTTAGGAAAGCTATTAATTGGAGGCGTGGCTGGCTCGTATGCACGATGATTATTGTACATGTAGGCGTGGCTCGTTCATTTT
This sequence comes from Halichondria panicea, assembly GCF_963675165.1. NCBI lineage: Eukaryota > Metazoa > Porifera > Demospongiae > Suberitida > Halichondriidae > Halichondria > Halichondria panicea. Next base: position 1,662,270 of record NC_087378.1, read on the forward strand.
TTTGCAAAATGGTGGTCGGTGGTACACAATAATGAGATGCCTACAGCATGCATGCAATAGAACATGATTCTTGCAAATTTGAAAGAGCTAAGGGGCATTAATTGAGTCAATCATTGAGTCTATCTTGAGAATGCATCATGCTCGAACACAGCTCGGGCAAACTGTATTAGTGCTCTATCAATCAGTGTCTTCTTGAAAGGTAATACTCCCTCCATAAACCCAATGTGTCCACCTCTCTCCGTTGTTACCAGCATCAGGTTGGTGTTGTGCTTAGCCTCTTGTTCTGGAATAACTGTACATGAAGAATTGCAACAATAAATTAAAAAGTGGGATCCTAAGAGTATAACTCTGCTCCCTATATAGACGGCGGGGAGGGAGAATTAAGGACCAATCCAAAATACAGTATACTGAATACATTTACTAAGCTAGTGTACCATTTGTAGAGGTGAGGGGGTCGTCTGCTGCATTCAGGGCAAGAATTGGGACTGTCAGATCGTCGACTCGAGAGTGGGAATAGCACGCTTCGCACGCACCCTTGTTATTATTACGACCAAACATAGGAGCAATCACTTTATCCACAAGTGTGCGCATATCTCTTATCTGCACAACACAGAGGTATCATTAGAATTTTTAAGAAACAATGTAACATACGTTCAGAGCTTCTTGTAAGTCAAAAGGTAACTCTCCTTTCTTGTCACTTTCTTCAAATACAGACCAATTCCTGAAAGGTTTTAATATTCACACTGTAAACACACAATGTACATACCGTATTACTAGAATGTTTTGCGAGCATCAAACATTATGCGAACTCGCAAAGGTTTTTCACCAGCAAAATATTCTAGTAATACGGTACTGTCTACTCACTCTTTTATCATTCCTAAATAGCTGTTGACAAGGGTCCTGCTGAGAGTGTACTTGCAGAGAGGTTTATACATACATCTGTCTGTTTCAAAGCTATCCCATAATGCCGAGATAAGAAAGATAGCCTGAAATGGATTTTCCTTACATTCTACCGAATACTTTAGTAACAACATTCTGTAAAAAAGAAAAGTAATTATTAATTAGAAGGAAGCAATTTACTTCAGTGTGATAACTTACGTTCCCATGGACGTGCCAATAGCTATCAATGGAGCACGAGGAAGCTTGCTAGTGATGTGACTGACTACTTCAACAAGATCGTCAATTTCAGACCCAGAATACATTCTCGGAGTCTATATTTAATAAAGGATAACCGATAATTGAGTTCATGTTTTTGTTATATAAGCTGACTACTTACAGTTAATTTGTAGCTGCAGCCTCTGTAGTTGAACACGACAGACCTGTGAATGAGATTCAGATAGTAATTTCGTTTCCACAATGACATAATGGAGAGAAATAAACCAACTGCAACGTACCTGTAACCAAGTTCGGTCATATTCTGTACCCAATGACAAACGTAGTTGTCCTCACTGCTTCCTATAAATGAATGAAAATCAGTGAACATAAATTGCTCAAAACATTATTAACTGTTGGCCAATCCTAATTACTGAATGAGGTGTCATTTAATTTGTCAGGAATGCAATTAGTATCTAGCTTTGATGTGTGTAAGGTCATACTCGAGGTCATACCAGTGATTCCAGGTAGCATGAGCACTGTTGGTTGGTTATCTGTCTTCTCATTGAACCAGTCCAGGCACACACGGCCACCATCACTCTTCATTGTTAGTTCCTCCCTGCAGGGGTTAGGGTTAGAGATATTAAATAGTACTTTTAGTTCTGAAATGCACACAAAAACAACCCTCACCGTCTTCTCTCATGAGCAGGCAAGCTTTGAAAAATGCCTCTGAGTATTGTCTGCATGTATGCATTAGGAGCCCACGGTGTGAGTCGATACTTCTCAAATAACACAGGACAGTGCTTCTTTAGATCTTCCATACGTCCAGGGTCGTGACAGACAACCTTTGGTTTCTTTACCATCACATATTGGTAGTACGCCGAATAGAGGAGGAGCAGAAAAAGAGTAACTTTCAATGGTTGCAACCATGACTCAGCTAAGGGGTCTGCAGTCTCATAGGCCAGCTCCATCTCTGATTCACTGCTGGGGTGTTCAATCGAGTTTCCATTTTCATCCAGGAGGGGGGGAAATGGTCCCAGATAGGGATGAATGCTCATGCTATAGAGCTCAGGCAAGAAATTCTCACCCATGTGTCTACTCAGGTCCACTTTTATATAAAGCTGGAGCTAGCTGAAATTAAGCATGTGAAAAGTGTGAGGATGTTGGAATTTGAAGGCGTGGCTGTACCGACCGGTAATTGGCACACATGCCACACCTCCTCTTTGCAAGCAAAAGCAGGCCAGGCGCTAGGCAGGAAGACACTCCACACTTCTTCTAAAACAATCATGGCTGCTAAATTCGATCTGCCATTCACTCAACCTTCCAGTATTGTTGCTTTCCTGTGTACTCTCATCATTGTGGTATTTGTCTCTCCCATTGGACAAGTTGGGAGGCTTGATGCTCTCTCTACTGCTGTGAGACTGTTTCATCTTTTTTCCTTTGCAGCATGGCTCGGGGTGCAGATCTGGGTCACCTTCTTTGCAGGTAAGTGAATGCTCTGTAATACTTAGCTAATTATGCACATTTTTTCTCCCCCAGGATTCACCATGTATCAGTACATGCCCCGTCACATGTTTGGGTTCATTCAGAGCAAGCTGTTTCCAAAGTATTTTCTACTGGGGACTATCCTCTCCTCTGTAACTATCGTCACCTTTCTTATTGAACACCCCTTCACCGACTGGGACTTCACAGAGAAAATGCAGGTACGACTGACGATATTGTTCTATAGTATAATTATTATATTATGGCACTAAGCAAAACCTTCTGTATATTATTATGCAGACTGACATCATAATAATTTTGATGCATGCACGCACTGTACTAGTGAACTTCCTACTTCCTGTAAACCCAGAGGTCATAGTTATGTTCTCACCACAATTCAATTATATGAACCTCTGCATTACCACTCCTACAGGGCTACTCACTTGCGGTCAGTCTACTGATGGTTATAGTCAACCTGGTCTATTTGGAGCCCCAGACAACAAAATGCACATTTTCCAAACACAAGTTTGAGAAGGAAATTAATGCTGGCAATGCAATCGGCAAATTGGAGAAAGACAAGCAGGAACAGCTAAGAAAGAACCCTCAATACTCTGCCCTGGAGAGCAAGTTCATTTGGCTCCATTCCTACGCCTCTGTGGCTAATCTGGTTGCATTGGCAGCTCAAGCTGTTCACCTGTGGTACCTTAGCTGCAAACTGACATCTATATAGCCATTGCTCTGTTGTACTGTACTATGAAATTGTAATTCTGTTAATGTATAATGATGAAAAAATGAAATGACAGTAGGTGATAGTCAATATTGATCTCTGTATGGGACCATCACTACCAAAACCAAACCATTCTCTCCATGTGGAGAGGTTGAAGAGGATCTAGGATGCTATGTGCATGCAGACACCTAAGATGCTACCCATTTATTTGGGGCCCAAGCTGGGCTCCTTGCAGATTCCAGGGAGGAGGTATGCCCTCAGGCCTGCATGCAGTAGAAGTCTGACTAGAAATAGTGTTTAAATGAAGAACAACGTGGGATATACATGTGATGTAATATTCCGTAGGGTCTACCGTTCCTCCAAGCTCTCTGACTGTTAACCCAGAGGTGGTGTCGGCTATTGCTTCAGGACGACCAGTGATTGCCTTGGAGACGACCATCCTTACGCACGGCATGCCGTATCCCCAGAATCTCCATACTGCTCAGCAGATTGAGAGTATCATAAGGTCACACGATGTTGTCCCAGCCACAATCGGAATTCTTAGAGGCCAAGTGATCGTAGGTTTGTGTGCTCCTCACAATGTTTAGTGCTGTGTGATTACCTTATGGTTTGCATGGCTTGGTACAAGTTACTAAGGACTATAAACACAATGCAGCTTCACACTCTATAATAATAGTTACTGTAGGCGACATGATCACACTGAAAATTTCTATCAAATCTCAGATAACCTCTATTCCCATTTATAATTTTTTTGCTCTGATTAATATTTTAGGTTTGTGCTTATACAGTTAATCAATTGCAGGGTTGAGTCAATCTGAGATAGAAGAGCTGGGAGCACCCTCGAAGCTACCAAAGCTGAAAGTTTCACGCAGAGACTTTGCTTATGTTCTAAGCCAGGTATGTAAGCAACCCCCTCCCCCCTTTCGAGTTATTTTGTAATACCTTGTAATTTGCAGGGTTTAAGTGGTGGAACGACCGTGTCTGGTACGATGGTGTGCGCTCACAAGGTTGGTATTCCCCTATTTGTGACAGGGGGACTGGGCGGAGTGCATCGTGATGGGGAGCAGTGTGAGTTGCATAATTAAGTCGAGAAATGTGCGTCCTAGTAAGTCCATTCAGCTTTAAACCACAGACCTTATATATTTATAGCATTCCCATTCTTCCAACATGAGAATGCAAATGAGCAATCCAAACATTAATTTATGTGCTGGAATAAGATCAATTCCTTTTTTCCTGTAGCCCTTGATGTAAGTGCTGATCTGACAGAGCTTGGTAGAACACCTGTGGCCGTGGTGTGTGCGGGTGTTAAGTCTATCCTGGACATAGGACGAACCTTGGAGTATCTTGAGACACAGGGTGTGACTGTCGCTAGTTACGGAGAGTCGAGGCAGTTCCCCGCGTTCTTCACACCAAAGAGTGGCTTTGAGGCACCTTATTCTGTGCGTGATCCATTAGAGGCTGCAAAACTCATTGGTAAACTGTTTCTAGAATTGTTTGTGAGGTATTTTTGGTTTGGCCCCTGTCATACAGTTGACGGGGCTGTATTAACTTTGATAGAAACAACTCGCTTGTTACTACATGTATGTGCATGTCACATTATGTGTACAGCAATTTGTGCAGGTGTGTAGCACACTTATTGTCTACTTATTGTCGTATTTGTTCAACTGTACTCTACAGATTCCAGCCTCTCGTTTGGAACTGGTAATGGACTTGTAATTGGTGTGCCTATACCGAATGACGATGACCTTCTAGGAGAGAAAATTGAGACAGCCATTCAAGACGCTCTGGTGGAAGCAAAGTAAGCAATGCTTTCTCTGATCAGTCTGGGTTGACTGATACACTGATAAATGTGTATAGAGCTGGAAAAATTGCTGGGAAGGCTGTTACTCCATTCCTGTTAGAGAGAGTTAACCAACTCACTGATGGGCAGTCACTAGAAGCCAGTATCCTTATTAACCAATGTGTACAAAACCTCTCACACAGGTTTTGTCCCTAAGGAGGTTTTTTTTTACTACATTTGTTATGATATTGAAAGCCTTGTGAAAATGGTCATCAATCGCTTTTCTGATCTGCTGCAGTGAATCTCTTTGACTTAGGCATAGACATTAGGCTGATTGAGAACAATGCAGTTGTTGGTAGCCAGATCGCTGTGGAGCTGGCTAGAGTGCGTGGAAGAAGAACTAGACCAAGAAGAAGGAAAGATATGACTCGAAACGGTCAACCTGTTGTTATCGGAGCATCTATTCTCGACTCTACTGCCAAAGTGACTTCACCAGTTATAAAAGTTAGTTCCTTACACACATACTGATATATACCTACATGTACTGTATGTAACGGTTGCTGGTATAGCTACAATCACTTTGTTGGGTGGTCTTGATAATTTTATCATTACTTCGCTCATAATTATGATATCTGCTTTATAGAGGGAGGGCACAAACCTGGGCAGCCTCGTGCAAACATATGGAGGTGTGGGGCGGAATATTGCAGAGTGCATGTCAAGACTAGACACTCCACCCATCTTCATCTCCTCCCTCGGGAAGGATCCCAATGGACTGACACTTTCACAGCACCTCACACAACTTAAAATTGTAAGTCTAACTCTGTACGCTTGGTGTTCAGCAACTACCACCATGTACATATCGTACACTCGACATAAGGACTGCCATAATCTTATGTGTAATTCATCACTGAGTCTAATTCATCACTGTCTCTTTTGTCCAGCCACTGGACGGTATATATGAATGCAGTCATTTACCCACTGCCAGCTACTGTATCGTGTTGGACCACCAAGGAGAGGTGTACTGTGCTGTAGGGGACATGAGCATCAACAACAGTATCACAGTTGACTGGGTACGTATGATCTACTGCTAGGTACATGCAGTGTAAGGTTTACTATTAGATCACTTTTGATCGTGCATGTATGTAGCATTATTAAGTACATGTATGTATTTTGTTATTTTCCCCATGAACACAGTTGTAAGTAGCCTCAGTTGGATTTGTGCTAGAGGATTCTTTGTCTAACACAAAGTTTATATTTCTCTGCAGGTGAGTCAGTTCACAGAGGTCCTAACTAAAGCCCCTCTAGTCTGCTTGGATGGGAATTTTCCCTCTGATACAATCAAGTTTGTGTGTGAGGTCTGCTCAGATGCTGGAACACCAGGTGACCAACTTGCATAGCTACATGCACGTATATGTATGTATAGTTTTAATCAACCTGGAAGTTGTCTCTTAAATTATGCAGATACGGTACTTGCTTAGGGCTAACTGGTATTATTGGCTAACTGGTATTATGCCCCTCAGTTTGGTATGAGCCTACATGCGTGGACAAAGCTATTAAGCCCATTGAAGCCGACTGCCTCTCAAAGATCACATACAGTTCACCTAACCTGATTGAATTGAGAAACATGTACAACGCTTTAACTGGCGAGTCTACGTGTCTCCAATTATCTTCTGGTAAGTGAATGTCATGGGAACACTGTAGTTGCTGGTATGATGTGCATTAGTATACAGTTCAAAAAACTTGTAGTGTACATATACATATCATGTGTTTAGACTGTGCAGTGCCTGCCTTGTTTTCCCATACCAATACTTTTATGTTGCGTCCTGGTATTTGTACGTTTATTCAACACACCCACACACACCCACACACAACATGTAACCCCATTCACAGAGCTAACTTTGGCTGAGAAGCTGACGGAGTGTTTGCACCTCATCCCTCCCCTCCTCACCCACGTCCCTAACCTCATTGTATCCCTCGGTCAAGATGGTGTTCTTGCATGCTCAGCAAAAGAAACTAGACACCTACACTACAGGGCAGCTGCCAAGGACCTACTTCCTGTGGGTGTGGTCAGTGTCACTGGCGCAGGAGACAGGTGAGACTCAGACTATAATATTATGTGATTATTAGACTAGTACTAGTTGATAAGATCTACATGGGAAGTAACATGGAAAGTACATGGGAAAAGTGCCTCAGAGCAGGTATACTATGGGACTTAGTATACCTGCAAATTTACTTAGTATACCTAGTATTCCGTTGTCAAGTAATTGTATTGTAGTCAAGCGGTTTGCGATGCGCACTATAGTATCTAAATGAGTTAGACACTGTTTTGTCGGTCCATGTAATTTAGAAGCCCTCAGCCACTTGTAGTACCCTCGCTACGCTCGGGATACTAAATCAGTGCCTTTGGGCTTCTAAATCCCATAGACCCTCCAAAACAGTGTCTAACTATTATTTAGACCACCCCAAAACGTACGTCCTGAATATGTGTCGGGTATAGTCTAACAATGTAGAAATATCAACCAGCTTGTTATTTGTGATGTTTGCTCCATGTGCTGTTAACCTGAAAGATTCATATCCAACGTACTATTACCTATTATTTTTATTTTCAGTTTTGTTGGTGCTACTATGGCGTGTCTGATTCGAGGATTTTCGTGGGATTTGTCTATCAAGGCTGGACTGAGGGCTGCCTTCCAATCTGTCACATCCCACTATGCTGTCTGCCCAAAACTGTCTCCTGAGAATGTAACCAAAGAATCTATACAGAAATGGGCTCCATGGGAACCCACACAAATTTAGAAAAATTATCATTTATTTTTGACATTAATTTGATAATAATATTTATTCCCACCTCTTTCAATCTGTGATGAGATTTTATTTTGTTTGGGGTGACTATTATACATGTATAAGAATTTGAAGAATGCAACCCTCAATTATAGAGCAATGCAAGCTCACTGCATGCAGCTAGACTAGATCCTCCCCCTTTTTCAGTTTATAACTTTTTATACCACCCAACCTTGCTCAGAAAAGGCAATTCAAATGTTGAAATCAAAATTAATTATGAAAACAGACAACACAACGTCATCAGTAAAGTAAACACATATAATGGATAGCCTACACAGACAAGCAACACATAAATACATACTACAATATTGCAACTAGGAAACAACAATAATATGGCTTCCAGGAAAGTATCATAATTATGTATCAGAGAGAAAGTCTGTCACTTGTCATTTCATAATTTGACGTTGTGTGCCATAAGCGGTCATTCCTGCCTGGTTGGCTCCTCTGTTTGTACCCATCTGCAGACCAATCACACTGGAACTGGCTCGCTTTTGCTCTTCGGTGTCATGACGACGTACATTCTTCTCTGCTTCTTTCGGACCGAGCGTAGTAGCCCCTTTGAAGCCTTTCTTGCTAGCCACTCTACCCAGAGCGTGAATGGCCGTTATTACTTGTGGCATGTTCTGATTTTCGTACAGGTCCACTGTTTGAAAAGAGTCGGATCTTGGAAGGCCGTAAGTTTCTGCTGAAGACAGGAAATTTCCAATGTTTTCCATCATTTTGAAGGCCATTTTGTTGGTGTTGATTTTCTTCACAGAGCCTGGTTTCAGCTTGTTGATAGCTTTGCAGAGGTACACACCATCCTTCAGAGCTTCATGGAAACTGCCACCAGGGAAAGATTCTCCAACTACCGACTGTAGCCAAACCCTTGCTTGTCTTTCTAAATCAGAATCATACTTGCTGTCTTGCTTCTGCTTTAGTTCTGCAGTCATTCCATAACCAGTTGGTCTAGCAGCCATGTTGCGTTGTTGTGAGCGCTTGCTTGCAGCTAGCTAGCTTGAGAAAAGGAGATAAAATTAAATGACTCTGCCGGTCCCGGCCCCTTAGCCTTAGATGGGCGTGACTGTCTCTCCCATTGATGACTGCCACACCCATCAATTTAGAGGAAAAATGATCACTAGCCTCCACCCACCTGGTAAGAGAAGAGAATCAGAATTCAAGGATGGATATGGATAGTCCTGATCTTGAGTTTCCCCATATTCAAAACTTGTTTGCAGACAGAGGGAGCATTGAGGAATTGGACTCTAAATCAGGACATGCCATTGAGATAGGAACTCAAGCAGTGTGGTCAGTGTCTTCCTGCAAGTCTGGGTACGGAGTAACACATCTCCGAGATAATTCGATGGAAACCTACTGGCAGTAAGACTTGTGATAGTTGAATTTAAAAACCAGTGTTTTAATAGGTCTGATGGTGCCCAGCCACATCTTATCAATATTGAATTTACAAGGAAAACTGCGATTAGGGTATGATTTTGATATGTCATTTGTATTATGTACTGTTTGTACACAGACTATAAAAGTGTTTGCTGACTACAAGCTAGATGAAAGTTACACTCCCAGCAAGATATTTGTAAGATGTGGAACCAACTTTCATGATCTTCAGGTTTGCTTAATTAAGTATTCATGTTCCCAACTATCCCATTGCACAGAAAATAACGACAGTTGACTTAGAAGAGCCTGAAGGTTGGGTGGATATTGACATACTGGATGAGAATGAACAGTGAGTGCAATACATATAAGATTATGGCCTATAAATTGCTTATGTGCCCTAGACTAGGGCCTAGTTATCAAGGCTATGTTTATATGTAACCCAGCTCCTTAGGCAAACAATGTGTGTTGCAAGTGATATTCCTGTAGGCCTATAAAAGCATTTGTTTTTCAAGTGGCTGTATTAGCAAATCATCAAAATGGGAGAGACACTCACATACGACAAGTCAAGGTCTTTGAACCAAAGTGAGTTAAATTATTATTTAATTTATATATTGTACACGGTTTGATTTCACAGATGGTCATCAGAGAGCAGGACTAACACAGAAAAAGAGTTACTCAAAGACACAGACTTTCGGAGTATTGATTTCACATCTATGCTATGTTTAAGATAATAATTAATTATGGCAATCAACGTTGACTTATACTCTCATTACACTCTTTCGTTCACATTTGATATCGTGTTTCTTTGTTTTCTGCTGCGAAATGTTTCCAGAATATTCATCAACATACATATAAGAGCTTGAAGAAGTATAATTATGTTGAGCCATCAATAGATTCATATATAGTAGGAATAAATTGTTAACTGTAATACTGCCTTGATGGCTCAATGGTCTAGATCCTGTGCTGGCGCTGGAAAGATAGGCAGGATCAATCAAGTCTCAGCTATTGTAGTCTATGTAAAAAAACGGTCAACAGTCCATATTTATTTTATCTAACATCAACAGGAATCTGACTGGACGATGTAACACACGACAACAAACATTACAAGCACAACGACAAAATGCAATAAAATTAAAGCCAAATGCCAGAACCACACACGCGCACACACACACACAATTAAATGCAGAAATTTAGTGTCCGCAAATAGATATCACGGTAGCCTCGGGAACAGTGCCGTCTCCATACACCATTTACACCACACAGCTGCTGCTGGAACCACCAGATTTAACATGGAACACACAATCGTATTACTGCATTGTACTGCATACCAGCTGCCAACTGCAGAACAGTTGAACACAAGTCATTTTTGAAACAACAAAATAATTGCTACCATGTGAAATTATACAAGAATGCAAAACACACGTATAATTATATGCAATGTTTCTAATTATATGTACAATACACAGTACATTGGGTAGGCAATACGGGGAATACCAGCAAGTTCTTACATAGAAATTAACAGCAACAGCATAAACAGTTGAGCATAGCGTCCTCAGAGAAACTAGGGACTTCGAGAATCAGGAGATCGAGATCGAGATTTCTTGTCTCTGGGAGGGGACCTCCCGTCAGGGGAACAAGATCTTTTATCTTTGGAAAAGGACCTCTTCCTCTCTGGAGAACGTGAACGGGACTTAGAAGAATCCTTCGAGTAAGACCTTCTTTTCCTGTCTGGGCTATAGGATTTCTTACGTCTTCTGGGGGAGCGGCTTCGAGACCGAGACCTCCTGCAAAAATTATGTGATAAATATAGTGCAAAAAATTGCCAACTCACCCCTTAGGAACGTACGCACGCCCATAGCGGACCTGGGGGGGCTCAGCAGGTCGACCATAGCGAGCTGTCTGCACTCTCATTTCACGTCCTTCTAGCACATGCCCATCCATTCTGTCCATCGCATCTTCAGCATCACGACGTTCAACGAATCTAACAAATGCGAATCCTCTGGAATCTTTTGTGTAGCGATCTCGAGGGATATAAATGTCTCCAACTTCTCCGAATTTCTCAAACATAGGAAGCAAATCCTCCGCAGTGATTTTGTACGACAGGTTGTCCACCTTCAAGCTGACCATCCCTTCAATGTTGGGAGGGCGACGGTTGCTAAGACGACTGTCACGATTATCAGAATTGTCACGGCCTGTGCCTCTGTCACGACCTCTATCACGGCTTCGGCTGCGACTCCTACTACGACTGTAGCTCCTGCTCCGTCTCCTGTATCTTCCACTCATGATTGGAGAGACTTTATGGTTTTGGGAGGGCTACATGGGTGGATGGGGGGAGACCACATGGTGCAAAATTAGGGAGATTTCAGGTTGGTTTACTGATAAATCATTAAATCAACCATATTACAATCAAGGTACAGATATAACTTACATTTTAGGAGAGCTAGGTTTAATACGGAGGGTCTAAGGACTTGAAGTAGAGCTTTTCTTTTAGATGCACACCCAGCACTTCGCTCTTCTTTGAGTTTCTACCGATTGCGCATGTGCGTACAAAACCAAAAGGGGCATGGCTTGTTCTACTCTGAACTTGTAAAAAAGATGGAGAAAAAGTTTTTGTTCTGCTTCTTCCTTTTACTGTCCTATGCTGCAGTTGACACTGCTGCAGCCAAGAAGACCAAGAAATTAAAGATCACTACAGAGGTGTGCAATCATTATTATAATTATGTATCTACCGTATTTACGTTAATACTGTACTATTCTCTTCAGTCCAAACCCTCTGATTGCTCTGTAGTGGCTGAGCCTGGAGATACATTAGTGGTTCACTATACAGTAAGTGTTTACATTTTGCGAATGTACTGTAGCGTGCTTGACTGCTTGTATGACAGGAAATCAGTTTTCTATGACGCATACAGGGAAGTCTTGAGAATGGACAAGTGTTTGACAGCTCCCTTGAGCGTGATCCCTTCCCCGTCACATTAGGAGCTGGGCAAGTCATTCAAGGTATGGTCCACACATAATCCCTAGCAGTAACTAGCCTAGTGCACACACTGTTAAGCATACCGGTAAATAGCCAATATGTGGCATGTTCATTGAATTAACACCGCTTGTGATACATTAGGTTGGGATGAAGGTCTTGTAGGCATGTGTCAAGGGTAAGTGCTACTTACTGTCGAATGCGTATGATTACATGTACAATGTATATGAATGTTTACAGGGAAGTGAGAAAGCTCGTTATTCCACCCCACCTTGGCTATGGAGATACTGGTGCCCAAAATGTCATTCCAGGTTAAATGCTTAATACATCACGACTGTACTAATGTTACCTACTTACAGGTGGAGCCACTTTGTTGTTCACTGTGGAGCTCATTGAACTACAGAAGAAACCACTTGTGAAACTACCCAATTCCCAGTTATGGTTCTACCTTGGAATAGCCGGCATAATTGGATTGTTAGGATACGAGCTGTATAAAAGAGTAACTAACAAAGAGGAGGACAAGGAAAAAAATACACCTTCAAAGAGAAAGGGAAACAAAAAGAAGAAATAACTCGTGATAATTTATACACAGACAGAGATTTGTATATTAAATATTGAATAATTATTTTGTCTGATTGAACTTGTCATCTTGTTGGTTGGGAAGAGGGCGGTTGGCTAGCCAAGCTACATAAGTGTTCCAAAATAGTGAGATAATGTTTAAAAAGTTCACTCTGAACTTGAGAGGTATGAAATAAAAGTTCACGACCTGAACAAATGGCCACAGCTTGTAGGAGGCAAACAGCAAATTGAAGTAATCCTGCAGAGTACAAAACAATTTCTTAAACTTCCACCACATCACTATAAAGGTATTAGGGTAGCCATGCAGCCTTGAGAAGTTGCACAGCTTATATGTAGGTAGCACCTACCCCTCTGAGTTTCTCCTTGACGTGTGAAATGCTCAAACTCTGAGAGAGTGCAAACAACGATAACAGTGAACCAACAAGAAGAGGGGCAAAAGCCACTTGATCCAGAAACACTTTCTTCAGAACTACTGCCGAGGTCGTAGATGGACCAAGATACTTGTCCAAAGTCAGAAACCACGTTCTCAAAACTGGACCCTTCGAAAGGGAAAATATGCACAATCATGCATGGCGTGAATATGATAAAGATTGCCTATATACCGTGAAACAGAGTCCAATTGCAGCCATTTTGGCTGTTCTCTGCAAGCTATACTGTTTCCATCTTCTTCCTTCCACACACGATTGTGCTATCACATCACCCAGACCACACACAACACCTGCAATGAAGGGTACCAACATTCCGAATAAGGCCACACCAAACTAAGGATTTTCCGGGTCTTATTTTGTAGAATACAAAAAAAGAAACAAATGTCAGAGGTCATATTGGCCTTATGATCTAGCATAACGTAGTGATTTTTTGTGAATGTTTGTGGTTTTATAATGATGTTCATACACATACCCGTGTCTATTTTTGGGGCTTAAAAAGGCCTATGAAACATTTGGCCTAAGGGAAATACCCTGACCGTGCTTCCGTAATTTACTTTCCCACACAAATATAGTGTATCAACCGTGCAACCTCTCTATACAATTTGGCCCTTGATCATCGTCTTGCTCATAATAATATTATGGTCTACAAGAGTACACTAACTTAGCTAGTATAAAGGTATATATATACTGATGTTACCAGTGGTGATGGCTTGTGTTAAGAGTGGTCTTGAGTCAAGGATGGACACATATCCCTTCCAGATCCTCACAGCAATCCTCTGCAACATCTTGCTAGAATGCATGGAGACACACCCACCCCATTGGCATTCGCACATGTCTACCCTCTATTATTGCCGCCCTTTATTAGTCAGTCCACTGTTCAATATTGTACTGTCAAGGGTTCGTTTATAGGAACTGTACATGTACTGTACATGCACTCCTTATGTACCATGATAAAATATTATTCATGTAAAAAAATAGATGGGCGTGCCTGTCCCCAGCCATAAAATGTTATGATGAAATGCCTTTTATGGCTGGGGACGGGCACGCCATCTAGTAAAAAAAAATGCACTAAATTGTGGCTAATTGAACTACAGAAGAAACTACCGTAAGACCTCGATTTAAGGCGACCCCCTAAATATGTAACACTTGGACATTTCGCCCATATAGCACCATATAAATTCTTTTTCTTTGTGTACATTAAAACTCTACTTTCGCAAAACGTTATTATTTAAAAGTGTCGCCTTAAATCGAGGTTTTACGGTATCCAATTCCCAGTTTTGGTTAGATGTACCTGGAATATAGCCGGCATTAGTGCGAGTTGTATAAAAGAGTACCTAACAAGAGTACCTAACAAGAGGAGCTACAAAGAGAAAAGGAATGTTAATTAACAATAAGAAGAAATACCGTATAGCGGGTAATTTTCGGGGGACAAAATATTTGTGGTTCAGCAATATTGAGACATTTCGTGGGTAATATTTTCATGGTTGCTGCTTGCACTGCAGGTAAAGGTAGGCAAGGTCGCTTCATTCGTGGGTAAAATATTCGTGGTCACACCTCCAACCACGAAAACCACGAATATTTTGCCTCACAAAAATTACCCGCTATACGGTAACTGATGACAAAACTGTATAATTATACAGACAGAAATTTGGTATATAAAATTTACTAGGGATTGAAATGTTGTTTGATTAATTGTTATCTTGTTGGTTGGGGAGAGGGCAGTTGGCTCAAGCTAAATAAACGTTCCAAAATAGTGCGATAATGTTTAAAAAGTTCACTCTGAACTTGAAAGTTATGAATAACAGTTCACTATCTGAACAAATGGCCACAGCTTGTAGTAGGCAAACAGCAAATTGAAGTAATCCTGCAGAATAGAAAACAAAGCTATATATATTCAAAAACGACAGTCAATTAAAGTTAGCTATTAAAACAGGCTCATTTCGGAAAAATCATGCTTCTTCGAGAATGGATACAAAAGCAATCACGGATCTAACAAAAAGAGCCACTATGAAGGTATTAGGGTATAGCCATGCAGCCTTGAGAAGTTGGGCACAGCTTGCTCACAATCAAAAAGAGCTACTATGAAGGTATTAGGGTAGCCATGCAGCCTTGAGAAGTTGGGCACAGCTTATTGTAGGTAGCACCTACCCCTCTGAGTTTCTCCTTGACATGTGGAATGCTCAAACTCTGAGAGAATGCCAACAACGATAACAGTGAACCAATAAGAAGAGGGGCAAAAGCCACTTAATCCAGAAACACTTTCTTCAGAACTACTGCCGAGGTTGTAGATGGACCGAGATACTTGTCCAAAGTCAGAAACCACATTCTTAAAACTGGACCCTTGAAAATTAAGCACAATCATGCATGGCATGAATATGATAAAATTTCCTACCGTGAAACAAAATCCAATTGCAGTTATTTTGGCAGTTCTATGCAAGCTATACTGTTTCCATCTTCTTCTCTCCACACATGTCTGTACCAGATGCAACACCTGCAATGAAGGATCCGATCGCAGAACCACATGCACACACCGCACCCTATAGCTCTAAAAAGGAGTCGAACAATATCCCCTATATTGGAGATTCCACTGTACTAGAGGCATTATTGTCTGCTCATACTGCAGTGTATTAAGCTTACTATCAAGAGTACCTAGCTATAGACTAGGTCCTAGTATTATTAAAATACTGATGTTACCAGTGGTGATGGCTTGTGTCAAGAGTGGTCTTGAGTCAAGGATGGAGACATATCCCTTCCAGACCCTCACAGCAATCTGCAGCATCTCATCAGGAGTAGCCTCGAATCTAATCTGCGTGGATTCGAAGCTACATCAAGAGCAATTACCTCATTTATTGCCGCCCTCTGGTCTACATCAGGGTATAATATCCGAAGTGCATGAATATAATTATACATGTACATGAAATTCCAAACAGTAAGAACACAACACATCTTCTAAAATTGAAAGTTTTCACTAGGTAATTTAACTAAGGTCCATTTTATCAGTGCTAGTCGTGGCAACAGAGACATTGGCATCGGCTTGAATAGACTCAAAGAGCTGAGCAGTGTCAGCACTGGACTTGATTTGAGTCACAAAGTCTATCAGTTGAGGGCACTTATCTGTAGGGAAATCGTATAGTACTCTATAAACATTAACAGCGTGCCGGGAAATCCCGAGAAGAAGCTATATAACAATTTATTGAATATGAGGGACAAGCATAATAGGTAACACAGGAAAAACAGCCAGGTACTGTACATCCAGGTACTGTGCATACAGGTACTGTGCATACAGGTACTGTACATACAGGTACTGTACATACTACAATGTACAATTAATTACGTCACTATAGTACCTTGTTGGGTAAGTACATGTATTATTAAAATGCTGATGTTATAATAATTTAATGTTAAATAAGAGCACACTCACCATGATCAGGTGTTGTGAGCAGAGCAGCAATGGCTCTCATGGCAGACCGTTTCAGTTCATCCTGTTTCTCAAACTCCTGCTTCACAGAGTTGGCCTTTGCCTTGGACTGGATCGTGGTCCTAAGAGGCTCAATCAGCTTATCAATGCCTGCAAGGAGTGTGCGTACACAATGCGCTGATCAGTACTGCAATGTAGGTGAATGACATGAGCTTGAGCTACACATGTACATTTGCATAATAGCCATTTTGCACACTTGGCAGTGTGTGTAATTAGAGACAGTCCAACTCACGCTGTAAGAGGGCACTTGGTCTCAAATGAGAGAGTCGTACAATTAGCAAGAAGGTCAGCATCTACAATGTATAGAGGGAATAAATCATACAGGATTTATGGTATCATTGTACCTTAATGTCGTAGTGATCCTTAAGGCCATCTTCGACATGGTTCAAGAACTCGAATATGTCCAGCCTGTCAAGACAGGTCTCTAACAATGTGTACATACACTCAAATGCAGCCTTCCTCAGATCCAGCCCATCATCCACGGTGTGCTTGAAGGGACCCATCTCAACCTCACGAATCAGCTCTTTCTGTAACCACGAGGAAAGCAACACAATTTTTAATGTGTAGATCTGAATGAGGAAAGTACTGTAGCCTTAGTGCTGTGTTATATACATTACATAGGACCATCTCAAACAGCTTTTTTCTATTACATGTGCTGTACATGTTGGAAAGTAGACAAAATGAAAGAGGAGGCCTTTGAATGCGTAACATGATGGCTACAGTATACGTACACATTGTATGTACATGTACATGTACACTGCAGCTACAATGAGCCATTCAACTTCAAAGCTTGTGGACAAAAGCGGGAAATAATATATCGCTTAAAATAGCTCCAACGAACAAGTAAAACACTCTACTACAACAAAGTAGTCACCCTAATCTTGGTCTCTGTGTAGAGGTTGGGCAGGAGGGTGTCCAGAAGGTCTCTAATTAGAGAGGGCTTGTTGTGAGCAGCAGAGTTGAATGCTACCAGTGCCACACGACGAACATTCTGTTAATAGAGAAAAATTAATCCAGCACTCGGGATTTTTTGAATAGCTGAAAGTAAACTATCATCTCAAAACTTATACTTCAGGCCGAAAATATAACACGGAAAATGGTAATGCAGCGGATTTGCCTCTCACACTACATTTCAACTCACAAGGTCTGGGTCTCCTATGGTGGTCAGAAACTCCCCAATGCAGCCGTGCAGCAGCGTGTCTATCGGTTGAGGCTGGTCAGAGATTGTGTACTTGAGGGCAGTGACCACAGTACTCCTCACAAACCCAGACTGGGACTCAAGGTTCTCACGGAGATTAGGCAGGAGGATCTCAGGATCAACAAGGGTCAGTTTCCCCACACACTCTGCCACCACATTCCTAGTGCCCTCCTCAGGACTCTCGAAGTGCTTGAACAACACTTCCCTGAAGTAGAGATACAAAATGCATGTGAGTACAGATTTACCTACTCAAATTAATGTCTGTCCTGGTCGATTACCTTTTGTAGGAAAGGGCTTGAGAAAAATATTATCCCTGCCAATTTTAGCAACTACACTATGCTATCTTTTCTACATCAACATATACTTTATGGGAGATTCTCACCAGATTCTTGCAACCTGTGGTCTGAGTGTGGCCACTGCCTCTGGTGTACCGTAGTGACAGGAGATGACCTCTTTGAGTGAGTGGAGGAGAAGGTATTGTCTCTTTGGGTTGCCCTGTATCTCAGAGAGGATGAAGGGAAGGTACTGCTCCAGGTTGCCCGCACTCACACTGCCTATATAGGCACAAGAAAGTGGGCTATGAGTGACACAAGATTACTATGTACATGCATAAAGTTAATATCCACGTAACATGTACTGAACATTTTTGTCACTTTCGTATGTGTATAGTGTACATGTACCTAGGGCATAGGAGGCAGCTGATCTGACTTCTTCAGACTGAGAGGAGAATGTGTTGAGAATGACCACTTGGAGGTCCTGCACACAGCTCAGGTCACTGCACACACACACACACACAAAGAGAACATGTGTTTGGAACCCTCTTAAATACTGTTACACTATATATACTCACACACAATTCTAATAGAACTCGTTCTAAACAAGTACACAAAGCACTTACTTCTTCCTTCCAATCTCCCCGATGGACAATAGACAGAGAAGACGCACAGAGTCTGACTGCCCTTCATTCTGTACATAATGACAATCATAGCATAATTACAATACTTTATAACATTTCTGTACAAATAATTTAAACGTATAACCTAACCCTAACCCTAACCCTAACCCTAACCCGCTCTTACACAATGATACTGCCAAGTTGCTCCTTGAGTAGTGTTACAACAAGGTCTTTAGTACACACACTGTACCTTAATGTTAGTGATGAATGTGTCCACTGTGGGGTAGGTGTTGCTTGGAACTGCCTCACATATTGCTGCTATGCACTTGGATATGCTCCTGAAGGCCTGTCGCAATAAAATGAATCATCTGATTGCACTGACACCTACATGTAGATAACTATTCGTACCTGCTTGTGAATTGTAGTAGTTGTGGGCTTGTATACGAAGCTAGTCAGCATCTGTGAAGAAAACAATCACCAGCTTTGCTTATATTCTACATGCAGATTACACATGATGATGTTATAGGAGGTGACAAAAATGACATTTATACGTACACAGTGTACACTGTAAATGGACTCTCTGAGAGCATGAGAACCAGAACAAGATTTTACCCACCTCAAATATGGCTCCAAACTCCATCCCAGGCACCTCCAACCTGACCAGTCGCGAGAAGAACTGTAGACAGGCCATGAGAGCACTCCCTTGCAGGAGAGACGAGACGACTAAGTCCAGAGTTCGTGGGAGAATGTGGGACCGTGCACCCACTATAGCTGCAGGGCTAACGGTCATCACTGTACAAAGGAGCGTGAGCACTAGCTGGGAGATGTGTAGGTCACTGTCGCTGATGAGACCAGGCAGCTCGTCCAGCACGGTGGTAATGATGGGTGTGGTCATTGCCACGGCTGTGGAGAGGGGGTGGGGCAGTTAGAGTATAATAATACTGTACACAACACATCAAAGAACTGAAGCTAGCCTGTTTGATTGGCACCTATATGCTGTAAATACCTCCTGCGGCTATGCCCAAGGCATAATCACAACAATATATAGTCGTCCAGTACGTTACAGTTACAGTTCAGTAGGTAGGTGCTCACTATATCTCTGGAAAAGGGCATCCAAACAGTTGAGAGTGGCCAGCCTCAGATCACGATGGTTCTTACGCAGGAAACTGGCCAACAATGGAATGGAATCTTCCTACAATGTACAACACAATATAAGCTACATGTGTTAATAGTAACTCCTGGTTCTGTACAATGTCATGTATAAATACTGTACCAATTTGTGCACACACGTACACACAATTTACGTACACACAATTTAAGTTTTCTCACCAATATAAATGTAATGTCGATTTGTAGGGGTGACCTGAATAAACAAACACACACAACTTTTCAACTAAATATCGATCTGTAAGGGGGACACACTCACTTGGCAATCTGTGTGACAGCCCTAACTGCAGTCAGCCTGGTGATCTCATTACGTAGTCGATCCACAAAGATGGGCATACACTCGGACAGTTTTGGTAGGAGTGTGTCTCCCATGGAGGCCACTACCTGACCCATACACGTAATGGCCCTCTCCTTCACCTCCTGGTCAATGTCAGCAGCTTTCAGTCGCTTCAGAGCAGCCGTGTAGATGGATATGACAAACGGGTGGAACTCAAATGAGGACTCTGTGTCTAGTAGTGCATGTGTGAGGGGATGGGTATATATCGTGTAAACTTGAGGGTGAATGAAGATGGCGTTCACACAAACAAAATGCTAACGCTCTCAAATAAACACACATGTGCATGTGTTAGACACAGACAGAAACACTGAACTCGCAATCAGATACTGTAAGTACTACACCAGGGATATGCCCACACTGGTTGTGGTGGATGGTACTAACCACCTCTTAGGGTTACCACATGATCTGTATGTTAGGCTATAAAAAAGGCAAATTTGTGTGTTAGGCTATAAAAATAGCCACCACTTGCAAAATTCTGGGCACATCACTACACACAGCCCCCCCCCCACACACACACAGCCCCCCCACACCCACACCCACACACACACTTCACACAACTCACTCAGGGGTCTGATGGTTTTCACGATGAGATTGAGAACGAGTAATGCTTCCGAGGTGATCTTGTAGAAGTTGTCTTCGACAGCTGTCACTACGGCAGGGATAATGATGCCAATGTGGGGGTGGAGGACTGCTGGGGAGTGCTGAGTCAGCAGAACAGTGAGGAAGTTGAGTGTGTCTATCTTCATATTGGATGTAGAGGTTTGGTCACTGAAAAGTGTAGAAAGCAGATGTTCAAATTAAATGCGACATTCACATGTACATACATTATACAGTATACATGTATATATTCAGGTTAAGGTTACCCCACTATCATGGCTATGTACAGTATATTATATGTAACAGTATACAGTACAAAATGAGCATCCATTACACACTCACTTGAGACAGAAGAGTATCCCTGGAACAATGGCTCCCACGTGTTCATCCAGAGCCCCGGGCAACACAGTGACTAGGGCTGTGAGGAGGCTGAAGCAACCCTGCCGTGTCTTGACACTCTTGTCTTTGAGCTGACGATGGAGGGACTTGACAATGGCCGTTATCTGAGCGTGTAGAAAGGAGACGGGAGTGTCTGAGACCTCCATGACCTCCTCATCATCACCGGCTGTTTGTGAGGCACTGCTGGGCTTGGTGATACTGAGCAGGGCTCGATAGGCAGTGAAAATGTCAGCCTTTACATTCTCTTCACGTTCTGTGCAAAATATATGTAGGTATACAGTATATGATGTGTCCTTTTTGGGCATTTTAAGTGTTTATATAGATGCATACTGTACATCGTATTGTGGTTGGAATATTTACGAGCAAAAACATGTCCAGTATCTGTAATGTACATTTACAATAAAATCCAGGACAACCTCGAAATAAAAAGTATTTAACTATATAGGCTATTAACTGACCTTTGAACCTAGCAATGAGGGCTGGAGAGACGATGGAATAGAACTCAGAGATCATCTCACGTCGAGAGGAGAGGATGGCTGCCAAACACTTGGCCGACGCCCGACGCACTTTCCAACTCACATCATCGTCATCACTGTACTCATCATCCTCCTCGTCCCTGCATGGTGGGCATTAATATGAATGGTGGGGGCACACAATACTTACTCTCCGAAATCATCAGTGTCCATATCATCGTCATTGTCTTCTTCATCAGTACCATAGTCGTAGTTGGGATCATGTGACAGCATACGCAGACAAATCTTCACAATCTGCAAGCAATTTGTGATCTTTACCGTAATTATCTACAGCTACATGCATGTGTAATATAAATACTCCGGCACACTGTACATGTACATTATAACTCAATCAAGCTGCAAAATAACCACAATCATGACATGTTCATTAATAATCTAACCCCCCCCCCCACACACACACACCTCTCTGATGTGAGGAGTGATCTCTCTGAAGCAGCGCACGACAAGAGCCTCAAAAGCCTGAAGACACGACTCCTTAAGCTCATCAAAATCCGATCCTTTGAGGTCATTGTCGTCTTGGTCCAGATTGATAAAGTGGGAGATGAGGGGAACAATGGACTCCAGGTAACTACCAATCCTCTGACCAGCCTGGCGACTGTGCAAGCATATCATACGTAAATACATTATACATAAATACTCTATATTCAATATCTTCACACTGCACTGTACTGTAGATGAAATTTTAAAGGGATGGAGTAATTTATTAATAGGAGGATTTATTATTTTCCTACTCAGGCGAATATAAACATGTATGTAAATTGTACACGAAACTTTAAGGGTTTTAATTTGAAGTCGTCTTATTATTATGTGCTTGCTCAGGCAATACATATCTAGACTAGAGTACCAGGTCAGGCACACACAGGCAGCCAAACCTGATTGCTGCGATGGCCTGGATGTAAGTCCTGGTGTCAGCCATGGAGGTGGGTGAGGTCCTCTGAGAGCCCAGTGATGAGAGGAGGTGGGTCATGATCTGGTCAAACAGTGACCACTTGCAGGAGGCAGACAGATAGCCTGGGGGGGGGGATGTACAGAAATAAAAATGTGCACCTAAATACATACACTGTATAATTCCACATTAACATGTACCTTAGCATATAAAACATTGTAGCTCCTAGTTTTATATGCAAGTGTTTACTGGCACATTATAATTAGGAATTCTCAATACTATACATGTCCATGGTGACCATAGTGATGGTGAGGTGAACTCACAGAGGGCAACGTATGCTCTCTTGCGAACAGAGAGAGGTCGTGGATCCTTGAGTAGGGGGAGGAGGGCTTGCATCAACGGCTCATGGAACGGAGACAATGGAGCTTTGGAATGGGACAGATGGTGTCATGTTATTGGGGATGAGTGAAATGTTACAAATTGTAATTTATACCCTAAAGGGAATGTACAAATACCCTCTAAGTCGATGAATGTGTATATACTGCCAAATGTACAGTGTAGGAGGTATGCATTGCATGTACATAATTATATGTACATAATTATATATACAACACATTTACTAATACCTCCGTATCGATGAACGAGGTCTCCCAGTATGTCCAAGGTCTCAAGCAGCACATACTGGTTCAGATCCTGCAACAAACAAACAAATTCACAAACAGGGGTACGTTACTTCCCTTTGGGTATATTGTTTCCCTATACAGTCTAGAGGGTTGCTTTAGTGGAGCAGCTAATACAACACTTGCTACATTATATCACCCTCACAGGCTTCTTGATAGCATCCACCATCTTCCCAGTGATGTTCCGGCTGGCATTGGTAGCTACCGTCTGTGTGGTGCGAGCCAACTCCCCGATAACAGTCTTGAGACCCACGCTGGAAATGTCCCGGAGTCGTTCCGAGTCCGAGAACATGTTGGAACAGAGAGAGTTGATGATGACCTCGATCTGACTGTCCTTGATCTTCTTGACCAGCGGCCCAAGGCTATACAGTTAGGGGAGTGCATTTATGATAACTGCATCTGTACACAATATGAACTCCAAATTAGGAAACCTAGAAATTATACGGATCCAAGGAGGCAACTTAACAAATAAACCAATAACAGTGTCACTTTCAAGTTGATGTACTGTATATACTGATGTACTGTATGTACATTGTGCATGTAACACTAAGGTGTGGGCTCATCACTGTCCTACAAAGACTCACCATTTGACTGCAAGGTTCTGGACCTCTCCGTTCTTATCTTCGACCAGTTTGAGCACACTTTGCACCACTTTTTTCTCACTGTCATCGTCCAGTTTGATGGAGCCCTTCTGCAACTCAGTCATCAGGTCATTGGTGGCCATGAAGCGGAAGTCCTTGTCCACGGATCCCATCTACACAGGAGGTACAACATTCATGTAAATATTCACCTCTTACAATTACACAATTATCTTCACAACTGCATACCTACATGTAGTCATAAAATACAAATAGATAAAATACGTCCAAATAGCTTAAATGCCTGTAATTACGCGATAAAAGAGTAAATTGCTGGCGTAGTATTTAAATGACCATTTCCCTCATATACTGTAATAAAATCAAGTCTGACGCTAAACAATAATGCGGCACCAACAATGCAGACCATGCATGCAAACAAATATATATATCACGCTATGTGGGCAATGGCGTATACTTAGAGGGTCACCTTATTTATATTAGGTGGTACGACCTGATACCTTATCCAGCAGGGAGGAAATGTGGTATGGTGAGGTAGACATTGTCCCTAGTTACTTGAATTTCAGCAGCTAGACACTTCAGACATATATAAAATCGAGCAAAATAGACCCCCAGGAGTTCGAGTGTGT
Organism: Halichondria panicea; assembly: GCF_963675165.1. NCBI lineage: Eukaryota > Metazoa > Porifera > Demospongiae > Suberitida > Halichondriidae > Halichondria > Halichondria panicea. The sequence continues at coordinate 1,686,936 of NC_087378.1, forward strand.
GTAGACAAAGCTGTGTATATCTTGTCCTTGCTTGATGATACTTGATATTGCTTGCAAAAGACTGACTGTCACGTGGTCAAAATAGCAAGGGGGCGTGGTGACTTTTACAGTTTAGCAAATCACTCAGCAAATCATTTGCGAGCGAATCATTTGTGTTACGTTTCATGCTTTCTTTTATATACTAGGCCTGTAGTGTAACTAATGGCCAGTGATCCCAGTGATCAAGAAGCCTCACTGTGTGTGCTCACCAATGAAGAGTTCCAGAGTATCTGTAATTGGAGTATAACAGGACAAGTGACTGCTATCCAGAGAACAGTGGAGAGTATCCTAGCCTCAAGCAATAGTCAAATCGGTCCAGCCACCTTTTGCCCTGATCCTCTATCACAGAAGTCTTCTCCTCTGGTCTTGGCAGCTCAGTATGGGAAGAAAGAAGTCGTTGAATACTTCCTGGATAATTTTTGGTCTGTCATTGACATTGACCACACGGCTACTATTGTTTCACTCACCACACAGAAGAAAGTGCACTGTGCTACAGCGCTATGGGCTGCCAGTACGGGAGGGTACCTGGAGATTGTGGAGCGTCTAGTTAGACACGGGGCCCAAGTCAACAAGGCTACACTCACCCAATCGACCCCACTGAGAGGAGCCTCCTTTCACGGGCATTTAGAAGTGATGAAGTATCTGCTGAGTAACGGAGCTGATATAAACACTCCTAATTGTATCGGTCAGAGTCCGCTGTGCATAGCGGCAATGAGGGGACAACTAAAAGCGGTCATGTTTCTTATCGATAATGGTGCTGACAGGTAGGTATGATGTTTGCATTCTAACATGCCCGTGTCTATTTTCTGAATCCTGTACGTACATATATTAAGCAACAGTGAGAGTTAATAATGCTTTATTAGGTTCATTGTAAGAAGAGACTCCCTTAAATATTTGCCTCACCCCACACAAGTGTTCAAATTTTGTAACTTCTACCCCTTAAAAATGATCACAGGGGAACAATCGATACATGTGTATATATCTATTAATTCTAGATAGTGACCAAACACTTCAGTGTAACTTCCTACAATCATTACTTTTCTTTCTCCAGGGAACAGAAGACCATTAATGGCTACTCTGTGATCCACCTCTCAGCCACCAAGGGAAGATCCAACATTGTCAAGTACCTCCTCTCAATTGGCGCTAGTCCTCAATTCCAGCCTTCCGATCCCAACAACAGTGACTATATCCCTTGTCCTCTATTTCTGGCTGCCTCCACTGGCCAAAGGAAAATGGTAGAAGAGCTCATCAACCATCCTGACTGCCCGGCTATTTGCAGAGCCGATGCCTTATTGTTACTTGGTTCCACACGTTGTGAGATTAGCACAAGAGGACTGACAATGAGCTCGAGAGATTTATGGGCAAAAGCACTCGAATTACGCGAGCAAGAGAACATACAAGTCGAGTTTCTACCTCCCATCGATAGCTACGGTGATCGTGTCGAGATAAAGAATCTGGAAGTCTTCAACAAGTTATCAGCCGAGGGTAACTTCAATCAGTACGAGGCATTATTTCAGAGCTTGATTATTCGAGAGCGTTGTATGGGCTACGGAGATCAAGGACTGGTGTATTTTCTCATTAAACGGGGAATGCATTTCTGCAATATAATGAAGTACAGCGAGTGTGAGCTGCTGTGGTTTCGAGCGATGGATATGGAGATCCGTGTATGCGAGTTGGAGATTGGACATGCTCGGTACGGTCATTCCGAAGGTCTACAAAGAGATCTTGAAAAGGATTTATCTCAGTATGCATACGGCATTTGGCACATGGTACACGACAAATACCGACCAAATTTCCATCGCTATGTTGAGTTTGGATTTAAGGAATTGGAGATTCTCTCTTGCCTTCGTGACAAGTCTGACAATGCAATTTTCATCGATATTCAGAATATCATTGGTATTTTGCTGTACATAATGACATCGTGGCTTTATTATGATACAGATGTGAGCGCTGAAATCTTACCAGAAGATGCATTTTGCTCGGCTGAATGTTATGAACTAGGAACTAAATTCGTTGCCAAGTGCCTACGATTCTCAAAGGAAACCTCACTCCTTCATTACGCTCTGACAGATTTTGTAATCGTCGAAGACGACAAGTTGGTTCCAGTGAGCGAAAAGTACATGAATCTAACTCCTCTCATCACTGCTTTGCTACACTGGGGTGCGTTTGAGGTCATCGATGAACCGAACTCCAGTGGACTACGACCGATCCACGTAGCGGTGGAAACTGCCAATAAACGAGCAGAAGAACTTCAAGAAGTTGTCTCACCTCTAGCTTCTGCTGGAGCACATATCGATGCTGTTGACAGTACTGGCTGCACCGTGTACACACTTTGTTCGAATGATGTCGTCTCGGTTGTACTCTATTCAAGTGGACCTCTCCCACTCACTTGTCAGTGCTCGAACACTATCGTTAGAGAAAGATTACCCTATGAGACTATTGGACTGCCTCCACATATGGTCAAAATAGTTAGGTTGCATGATAGGCATTGTGTGTGACAATGTGTACTGTAGCATAATTTTTTATTATCCAGGCTGATTTTCTTTGTTTTTTAAATTTGCTAGTGATGATCATTACCATTAATTCCAAAGTCACGCGTCACGCATGCGCTAAACCACATGGTGACCGTTGTTGCCTGAGGAAGAAGGCTATCCAACTTTTCATTCTCAAGCTCATCGCTCACTAGTCATGTCTCTATCAGATGTTTTTGTTCAGATTAGAAATAAATTTGACAAGAACGGCCATCCTAGTGAAGTTCATGGACCTGGACACCGCAAGGTATTAAACTGACTTGTCTGCATGGCCTTGAACCCTTTTGGTGGTGGGGGGGGGGGTGTCCGTAGCACTCAAGTAATCAATCAGAATGTGTGTGGAATACCTTCCAATCCATAATGGCATTGTGTCTCTGCAGGTACTAGCCAGGGATGACAACTATTTCATCACTGAGTTGCCTGAAAAGTGGCGTGTTGATTACGATAGGAGGGCAGGGCACGAGAACACTGGCTACTTTTCCTGCAACTATCTCCCCTACGTGACCTTTGATAATCTCAAGCACACTGATGTCTATGACCTCATTGGAGACCACCTGGGAATAGTTGTGCAGAATCACTGGTATTACATGCAGGTATATATATGTATTGATCATAAATTATGCTGACACAAATACTTCTCTTTGTCGGCAAGTAACTTGTCTTTAATAATTATGTAAATTATGTACACACAATTATGATCCTACCATGTGTGCATAGACGCTCCACTTGGCTCAGTTCCCTCCTCAAGACTCCAATACTGAGACTAACAACTCTCCAAATACTGTGAGTCGTCAACCTGGCAAAACATTCCCCTCTACTCCAATAATCATTCTACCCCCATGCATGACTGCAGATTATCGTTGTCTGTGATGGATCGAGTGGGCGTCATCAGTCCCTCCCCCACTCGAGACATGCTGGTCTCTTCTCGATTCGTGTAGTCCTTGGCTCTAACACTCGGACAATAATGGAAATGGCTGCAGGAAGCTCATTCAGAGAGACCTCCAGACTGGAGGAAGTGAGAGAGGTGAGTGTTATTAGTAATGGATGCATTTCCAACAGCAATGGGGATTCAACACTAGAATTACAGTCATGAGAGGCATTATATTATTGTGTAATGACATGACATGTATGACAGCCTGGTGCATTTTAAAAACAGTCCGTAATTATGTTATTACAGCCTAGCTAAACAATTTTGTATATAATTTATAGAGGACTACTTTTATTTGCCGTTGGCTATAAAATTGTATTTACTCATGTACAGAAATATCTTACTGAAATGCGAGAACCTAAGGAGGTCAAACAAGGTGGTCACTATGTGTCTGTTAACAACCCATCGGGCTACCTGCTTCCATTGCTGCACACTGCCTCTAGCAAGACTTGTCTAGTCAGCGACCAAAGGCCCCCCCCCAAATACAAATGGGTCGAGTTACTGCAGTACATCAGTAGTGATAAAATTGATGACCCAGAGTATTCTTTGCCATCCGGTAATCTTTTCCTGGCAATGATAGCTGCTCATTTTAAAATGCCCCACATGGAGAAGCTCAAACAAGAGGAGGATGCAGAATTATTGTGAGTATAGCACTAAGAGATATGCATGTACAGTAGAACCTCGATTATCCGGACACCTTGGTTCCAGAAGCAGGCCGGATAAGTGAATATGCCGGATAATCGAATAGATAAACCACGCCTTGATCCACCCACTTTATTGATAAACAGCAGTGCCACATGGTTGTCTGCGCATGCGCAGAAGATAAGCAGGCATGTCTCCATGGTAACAGCTGCAACGCGCATGCGCGTTTGAGGGACACGCCCATTTTCTGATCTGATAACAAGAAAACTGCCAAGCCGGATAATCGAGGTTCTACTGTATTGTATAGCGCGAAATTTTCGAGGCACTTATATTTCGTGGATTGGCCTCTAAAAGCATTTCGTTGCACAACGTTCGCAGAATGACTGCTTACCGGAAGCCATGTCTTTAAATCTTTACACGTTATACAATGTAGCAGATAATTCTTATTAAAAAACAATTTTTGTGGACATAATTTTTGTGTAGGATTGCTAACCCACGAAATCCGCGAAAATTATCCCTCGAAAATTTTGTGCTATACGGTATCTTATCCTTTTTTGACGTGGTCCTAAATTGTGAGATGTTACTTACTCTAATTTGCAGTCACACTAAAAAAAAGGTGCGGAGGAAGTGTCTTGCAAAGCTGAATTGTGTCCATGCCATTTTGTGTTGTCTCCATAACATCAGGACAAGGGATCTAAGAAGTAAAGTGAGTAAGATCATCCATTAGACTGTGTCAGTAATTATAATGATTCCTCCCATCTATAGGAACCACTATCTTTCATTACCGTGAAAGCATTGTCACAAAAAGTCCTCAATAAAGATCAACATAGTGAGGCTCACCATCACCTAACTCCCCATCGTAATCCCTCACCTATCACTAATCACTCAACTCATCACATACATGGAAGAAACAGGTATCAGTTCAAGTTACATGCAATAATTATGGCAGACAAATCAAACAAATCTAGAGAAGTCTTTTTCGAAGATTACCACAAAGTGATCTTCACTTGGCTATAATAATTATAGCTAAGTGAAGATCACTTTGTGACTTATAGACTTATAGATTTTTGCATTGTTTGGTGTCGTACTTTTTTAGTTTTGTAACTATTTTTGTACCCTTCCAGGAACTATCGTGGGCATAACTTCCCTCTAGTTGAAACTTGGGAAGATCTTGTCCATATCAACAAGTCTACTGGAGAGAAGATGAAATCTCGATTTCCATCATTGATGATCGGTACATCAGCAACAGCTGGCAGCTCGAGTACTCTCCCCAAATTGCATAGTAAAGAAATAATCAGAGGAGAGCCGACAGGAACCACCGAAGCTAACCTCAAGCCCCAGAGGTGAGGGCACACACACCTCAATCCAAGACACTGTTACAATTTTGCATTGATTCGAATAAAACTCTGGCATTGAAGATTCTGGAAGTGATGGGCTATGCCATGCTATAGTGTTACATAAGTAGCAGCCGAGATTGAAAATGACCACTTACTATACGTAGAGCGTGTGGTACTTGTACGAATCCCTATACATCTCATGCACGTACAGGGTCCTCCCTCTGTGGCAGAGACAAGTGGTGTACGTGAAACACAAAGAGGAAGAAGAGAGCTTGTAAGCATGCATCCTGTTACCCACTGTTGTTGCTATAATTTATATTCTTCCTCTGACCCTAGTGGTAAGCATGACCCTGCTAAGAACCTTAGCGATTGCATTGAGTCCTTCCAGTATTTCAAGAGTGATATGTCCCGGAAAGCCAAGATTTCCCTCGACGAAAGAAAGCAGTAAGTGTACTTACTACTGTATAGCGTGTTTGGTATTTTTTTTATCAGTAGAGCACCTACGAAAATTAAAACTGCAACATTTTTCTGGCACAATAGGTTCAACGTAACTATATCCTGAGCTGTACAAATATTTAAATACTTAAAATGAATGGGTAGTTCATACGAAAATTTGCACCTACAAAAATTACCTGCTATACGGTATAATTATAACATGTATAATTATGCCTCGAGGCGTAGCCGCACGAGGGATACGGTAAAGCTGACTGTGTGTGTGTGTGTGTGTGTGTGTGTCTGTGTGTCTGTGTGTGTGTGTGTGTGTGTGTGTGTCTGTTCCAGCTGTAACTGCTCAACGGTTGCAATGCGACGAAAACTAACAGCTTCTATAGGCTTCTAGCCACGTTCTCTTGGATTTTGATTCGTGGATTAGCAAACTAAAGCTTCTTTCTCGAGTTATGGCTAGTTTGACTCACATTGAAGGCTGTTGCAGTCTCTTCAGAATCTTTCATAGCATCATCTGTCCGCACAAACTTTCTATTCAACATATGAGTTAGCCTTGCACTAAAGCGCTAGCTTTTTGTTAGCTACAAGACTCAGAAAATACCTGTTAAAACAGCTAGCTAGCAGTAGCCATTTGTGAAATTGATCTCTTTGGACACACCCTTTAATTATTCCTATGGATGTAATGCGCATGCGCGCTCATTCCCCAGATCCAGATCCTCCTGGCAGAATCATATTTTTCTTGAGGGCCTGGTAAGCCACAAAACACTACTATAGATAACAATATGTATGTACACAAGTCTTTTCTTCTTAAATATTATAATTATACACTGCATGAACTACAGATCCAATTTTCTTCTTTCTTGAGGTCCTGGTATTAAAGCCACATAATACAACAATAGATGCATGTAATAAGTCTTTTCTTCTCAGTGACTTTATATAGATAAGCTAACTTTATGAAATAATTATGCACTTCCGCTTATAATTAATTGAAAACAAAATCTTCTTCTTTGTTGCTTCCTAGATCCTTGAGGTCCTGGTATAAGCAGCCACAAAACACAACAATGATACCATAATTATACAATTGCAAGTCAGTTTTAGACAGATTATTTTATACACTTTTTCCTCTTCTATACTTTCTCTCTATACTTTTGAGCGAAAGCAAAAACATGGCGAGAGGCATTAGCACAGCGCCAGCTTGAACACTAGTTATGACATGTTTCATTGCTTTATCTATTATTATGTGCGTGTAGTCATGTATTAAATAGCAATAATGTTTTGTATTTTCTCCCAAACTGTTCACACAGACAGCTGGAGAAGCGTATGATGGTGAAAGTAGCAAACCTGAAGCTGGGAGTCAATGTTAACCATTGCCTGGGGGACATGAGGACCAAAGCCTACCAGTTGAAGAAAAGAGAAGAAGCAGAGGAGAACCGCAAGCCCAAGTGGTACATTGCATGTGATCTGACTCTGTATACATTTGCAGTATGTACATACATTTGTGTATTACATTGTACGTATTTATATGCTGTAGTAGAATAACTACGTAGCTATATAATGTGTCAATCGAGTTAAATGCCTTGTGAAACAGTCTCTGAGGTCCTTCATTCACATTTGTGACAGTCTGTGCATCACTACTATTGAGGGAAACTCATTGCTCAAGAACCCACTTGTATTATACACTCACTCAGACTACGGTATGCACACAACAATGTACACCTATAGCTGTATGAAAGTGCTCCCTCTAAAATATACTTTATTTACACGTGCAGGTACGTCCTCCTTGAAAAACAGGTGGCGGCCGTATTTGAACGGAGAGGGAGAGAGCCAGAGCCACAAAGACTGTTGGCCAAACTGAAGCAGTTCTTCAAAACGGACCAGATTACAGTGCCACATATCTTGGAGAAGCTTTGTCTACTGTTCATGTCTCTACCAGCCAACTACGTGTCCCTAGGCCCTGTCTTCACTGCTATTCAGGTAAGCACTGCATCATGTAAACCAGGGTGTATGATGTCATGTTATGGCTAAGCCTACTGAGATTGTTTCTAAGAGCACAGCAAGAACCCAAATTATTCATTTTTTTAAGTCAATGAGAACGTGTTTCAGCTTCAGTTTTAGTTTCAGTTATGTGTTTTACTAAAATGTTGTAACAACAACAACAAATGAGAGAGCCTTTGATTTATTGTTAATGCGTTTTGAAGTTTCACGGACTATGGATTATTGTACATGTAAATGCAAAAAAATAATAATTGAGTATTACTACACACACGCACACAGTTTGTGACAGAGTACATTGTGAAGACCCCTCCCACTATCTGCCGGCAGTGGCGGGACATTAGGAAGCTGCCCTCTGTTACCACAGAGCTAACCGACCCGGCCTATTTGTTTGGAGTGCGTGTATAGAGACTCACAATTAAAACTGAACACTGAACTTTAGTTTTTTTTATTGCTTTCTTTTGTCCATGGCAAATGTAAGTGTTGGCTCTTTGTAAATCAACAATTCAAATTGATGAACAGACTGTGCATAACTCTAACCTGAGGGTGAGGGCTTATAGTACTGATTTACTTGTATACAGTACATGTATCATTAATTTTTGCATGACAGTTATATAATAATATATATATAATATTCGAGGTCAGCAAGTGTCTCTAAATAGGACTACGATGGGGCATTCTAACGAGGAGTATGTAATTTTTTTGACGCTAAAATAATTATTCACACTGGTAATGTTCACCGAGTAATTGTTAATTGAAGTTCATCTTTTGAGGCAGCTTCTCTTTTTTTGATGGCAGACTCTTCACAAAACATGTTGAGAGCAATCCTTTTCCTTTGACGCACACTTTCCCTCTATAGGTGAATATAAACCCTCGCTTGGAGAGAAGGACCTGTGCCTCTTCAGTCACCTGTACATGGGAGGGGGGGGGTGAGCCTGTATGCATGCATCTCCATTACTAGCTAGTGAGCCTGTACATGGGAGGGGGGGTGAGCCTGTATGCATACATCTCCATTACTAGCTAGTGAGCCTGTACATGGGAGGGGGGGTGAGCCTGTATGCATACATCTCCATTACTAGCTAGTGAGCCTGTACATGGGAGGGGGGGGGGGGGTGAGCCTGTATGCATGCATCTCCATTACTAGCTAGTGAGCCTGTACATGGGAGGGGGGGGTGAGCCTGTATGCATGCATCTCCATTACTAGCTAGTGAGCCTGTACATGGGAGGGGGGGTGAGCCTGTATGCATGCATCTCCATTACTAGCTAGTGAGCCTGTACATGGGAGGGGGGGGTGAGCCTGTATGCATGCATCTCCATTACTAGCTAGTGAGCCTGTACATGGGAGGGGGGGTGAGCCTGTATGCATGCATCTCCATTACTAGCTAGTGAGCCTGTACATGGGAGGGGGGGGGAGCCAGTATGCATGGAGCCAGTATGCATGCATCTCCATTACTAGCTAGTGAGCCTGTACATGGGAGGGGGGGTGAGCCTGTATGCATGCATCTCCATTACTAGCTAGTGAGCCTGTACATGGGAGGGGGGGGAGCCAGTATGCATGGAGCCAGTATGCATGCATCTCCATTACTAGCTAGTGACTTCGTTACAAACTGAGAACCTATAATTATAATTATAGCTGCTTTTATAACTAGCAGTCACCTTTTAAAGACAGTAGTGGCATTAGTAAAAAACTACTTGACTAAGCAAGGGAGACCCTGGTGACACAATAGTGCTGTGCCAGTGATAATAATTATGGGGACACTCTTGGAGACAAATTGAAATTAACGAGATTATAAATAAAAGTATTATAAGCCATGCACCTGAGTCTTCCCCTTGACTCCGGTGCTCTCCATCCTGCTAGCAAGATTCACAGTGTCTCCCCAGATATCATACTGCGGCTTCTTAGCTCCAATCACCCCGGCCACCACAGGACCATGACTGATGCCTATGCGAAGCTGGAAGTCGTTCCATGATTCGTGGTTGATAGCATCCATTTTCTCTCTCAGGGCAAATGAGAATTCTACCAAAACTTCCAAATGTTTCCAATTTTGTACCTACATTGTACGTTGATATTATTATTACCATGCATAAAACATAAGTACTGTAGTGGTTATTTTCGTATGGTGGAAATTTTCGTCTTTTTCGTATCAGTAGAGCACCTAAAACTGTGAAATTTTTCTACCCACTATATATGGTATGCAGAATGAAATCTGTGGAATGAAATCAGGCCTTCTGATCAACATACAGAAACACAGGCTTTATATCAGTTAGTTTGTATAGCCACAGGGCAGCATTAGGCCCCAGGCAAAAGACAAACTAGCCTGCCCCATATACATGCACCCACCTTATTCTGGTTAACTCCAGAGGCCACCATGTAAGTGCTCCCAATAGTCTTGATCTTCTCAATACAATTGAACCTTTTGTCGCTGAGAAGGTCGTCAAAGTCGGCGAATATCTCGTTGAGAAGTCTCATACATTCGATGCCCTGATTGTTCTCCTCGTCTTCATTATAGTAGTCTGCAAAGTCGGGGATTGAAGCAAAGAGAACACCAGCCTCAGGGTGGGAGTCATAGTAGAGATCCTGCAGTTAAAATGTGTATCCAGTTAATTATAATTATATGCATGAAACTGCGTGGGGCTGTAAGCAGAGGAGGTGTGACACGAGTACCTCAATTAGGCTTGATCACGTGCAAAATTCAATAGTAAAATACCTCAATTTTAGTCTATTTTATAATCAAGGTACTCGTGTCGTACCTCCTCTGGGCTGTAAGTATAATTATAGATACGTATACTGAATTACGCATTCTGTGTGCATTTGTGTGAGAATGCACACTTGACATTAATTTTTACAAAGCTGCAGGATACAAGCAAATTTCCAAATCACCTTACGTTTATATCGACATTAATAATTATTTTTACAAAGCTGCAGGATACAAGCAAATTTCCAAATCAACTACGTTTAAAACTATTGTTTTCTCACCATTGATTCATGATTTGAGTTAAGAAAGTACTTGATCACATGAGCTGGGAGAATGCTCATCAGAAGAGTGCTGTTGTACAGCTGAATGATCTCAGTCTCTTTCTGCTTCTTCAGCACCTGCAGGAACACGTACACGTATACCCTCACAGTATGTGTACTTCAATTTGGACACTTCAATTTCCTTTTGCATGTACATAGATTTTTATAACGGAAAAAATGGCTAGTATATACCTAATGCTCTTATCAAATTGTCTTACATAAAGGCCCCTTCTCACTAGACACAGTTCCAGTCTCTTACCTCCACTTTTTGAAGGAAGTTGAGTCTCCTAGTGTGGTTAGTCTGCCGGGTAATGAAGAGGCACAGCACAGCACACACAGAAGTGATGAGAAGATGGAAGCCATAGCTCTTCATTCTCTCATTGATTGCATGACTGGGGGGAGGGTGAGTGAGAGGTGGTTAGGGGCACTAGCTTACAGGCCAACAAGAGCAGCTATAGGCCGGGCTATGATCATCAGGTATCAATGCACATGACTAAACAGTTTGATGGATATCCTTCAAGGCCGGGGTTGCTTTCGGGTTGGTATATACTTGCCCAACAATGCAGAGAGTAAACTAAAGTATGGCTTTACAATAAAACTCACTCAACATTGTCAAGCGCGGCTCTTTGAAAGAAGAGGAGAAAGGTATCAAAGAAATGGAATGGAGTGTAGCCATAAGCTGTCCATATTCCATACAGTACTGGAATCAGCTGTCCTATCACTGGTAAGTCCGTTGTAGGTAGCAGAATGAAGATAATGTATACGTCCATCTGTGCTTCGTGATACTGTGTGTGTGTGTGTGTGCGCGCGCGCGCGTGTGTGTGTGTGTGTGTGTGTGTGTAGATGTGTTAACATCAAGGGCTTACGTAAGCAAAATCGCAGCGAGGATTTTGTGTGTCCAATTCGTCAAAGTTTTTCAAGAAAGGAGCATCAGCAGTACATTCCACCTGCAGTGAAGGAACCAGTGTTAAACCAGCCCCACAATTCAATCAATGCACTTACCAATCCAATGTAGCTGCAAATAAAAGCCAACAGCCAGACAAAGATGACGATACCATAGCGTAGATGTCGAAAGTTCTTCATATAGTAATTCATTTCACACATGGGGCGATTGCCTTGTACCTATTTTGAATAAAAAATGAAAATTGAAAATGGCCGATCGTTTTTGATATTGTCAACATTACACCTTGTTAAAGTTAGAGATGACGAAGAAAACGAAAGTAACCAAAATGGAGAGTATGAAGCAGACGTGAGTTGAAATCTTTTGTCGTGGCAAAATGATGAGTTGGATGGAGTAGAATAAGCACTGAACACACAGCAGAGGCAGGAAGAAGAAGGGCATGTGTTGAAATGGCTGCCTCACAAACTATATACATGTGTGTGTGTGTATGTGTATAATAATAATGCATAGATCTATGGTATAACTCATTAAACATATAGACACGCATCAACCATCAACAATAACCAAAGCAAAAAAGAACATTAAATACAAGTATACAAAGTTTTGAATGTGGTGCCTATAGAAAAGAAAAATGTGCATGTTGCCTGAGACTCGAGAGTGTCCTTTTTGAAGGTCTGACTGAGCCGGTACGCATTCTTTTTCCAGAGTTCATCCGTACTCGAGTCAGTAATGGCCTCCTCCAGTAAGGACAGGTACTGCTCTTGGTCCACGGGTTCTATGGAGGTCCTACTTTGAGAGCTACCATCGTGATGGTTCTAGAGTGTGTGTGTGTGTGTGTGATGGGGGATGGGGGTGAAACAGTGGCATGTGACCTGTTCAAAGCATACCGTGACTCCTAAGGTGGTCAAAATGTCCGTCACTCCAAATTTTCTCCTCTGTTCATAGTTTCCAGAAAACAGAGCAACCACACCTTTGGTCTTTTTCTTGTTCCTACCACCTCTTCCTAGAGTAACAAACACAGCAAATAATTAAAATACTTGCTGTCGCAAACAATGTTTCCACTAAAATTAGCAGTTATTTATTTTGTACATACCATTCTTGACCGTTTTGTGGGACTTTGTAACAAATATGTCAGCATTGGACATGGGCTTGGGACACACCGAAGAGGTTTTGCTACCAGTTGATTCAACATCACTAAAGGCAAAACTAATATTCGTAGAGGGCATTTTGATATTCTCAATCGAAATTCTAGTATCGCTGAAATCAGACATATCGTTTGAGTTGCTGGAGGGTAGGTCTTTGAGAACATCAACCGTTCCTTCCTGTATAGTAAAATTATCAGTACATGCACCGTTATTCATAACTATTAGCAGATGGAAAATAAAAGAATTGTCTGTACTAGCAATAGTTTGGTGTACAGAGACTGAGTACAACAGGCTTAGTAACAACAAAAATTACCATTAGTAAGGGAAGGAATGCTAATTGATGACATACAAATGATTATCTTATGGGTTCATAAATTGAGCATGCACCTACATGTACATACAACACACCTCCAAGTCAAGAGTGGTGACAGGTATATTGACAACCCTAGAGGTAACAAAGAACGTTTCAATGTTCTTCTCTTCCAGAAGAATGTTCCGGAATTTTCCATTGGCAGGTTCGACGTTATAAGCTCCTTGCAATGCATCAAGAGTTGCTTGGCTGATATGCACCTTGCTGCATGACAAAACAACCAACAATGTGTAATGTCAGGAGTTCATGCACTCCTGGTAATGTCTATACATGGAAGCATTGTCATGAACCATAATAATTTTCTTATTAGAGGTTAACCTATGTTATGGCACCTTTAAATGGACGTGGACAAACTTTCAATGGACATGCATTTACAGCCAGAATTGAGAAAGTGCTCATTTATGTGTGTATGCATTCAACGTTACATTACCCTGGTATTCCCCCAGCCTCCATTGCACTGGCTATGGTGACATCGTTAGACCAGACGTCAAACTGCAACTTGTGTTGACCAATCAGTCCACAGAGTACAGAGCCAGTGTGGATTCCCACTCGCATGCTCAGCTCCAAACCAGTCTCTGCAGCCACAAAACTGCACAACACAAAGGTTATTCACGTAATAATCATAGTGTGAGCGTGTTACTACACAGTCTCACACAAGTGCAACTATACTGTAGGGCCTGATAATTTGCGGGGGAAGGGCACTAAAGTGCTAAAGTGTTGCCTAAGATTTAAATAACAAAAGAGCTAGCATGCTTTAATCCCTGGCCTCAATGTCCTGGTTACCAGCACCTGACAACTTCTATCATTTGCAGACCCATTTGAACGGAGAACACTGCATGGTCAGCGTTGGTGTCATACAGTCCACATATGCAGTAGTAGCAGTCACCAAGAATCTTAATGCGAAGGCAATGGTTCATCTGTGTATATAGGTATACATATATATATACACGCATTAATAAACTCATGAGGAAATCTCAGGGGAAGTGGAGTGGTTGTAATGTTGGGCATGCATGGCACATTTCAAGGGTTGAGGGGGGGGGGGAGTCTCAGGGTCAATAACCTTCACCATATATGTACTGGTTTCAAAAAAGGAAAAAGGTGGTTATTTATAGGACACACACACCTCTGCAAGAGAATCGAATCTTGAAAATAGCTCATTGAGAGTTTGCACAAGCTGCTGAGCTGACACTTGAGACGACAGAGCTGTAAACCCCTTGATATCAGCATACAGAATGCTGAAAATAAGAGAAGTGTTTAAGTGAGAAGGAAACCTAATTTAATTAGTGGACTACTTGAAACCAACACGTTCTTTTTATAGTGGAGGAAACAATTTCATTTAGTACTCACCTCACGTTAGCAGATCTAGTCATGTAAAGCTTTCTAAATTGTGACTCATTATTAGTCGCGCCTTGTCTGCTTTGGAGGTCCTTCTGCATCATCTTAGCAACATCCTTCGGGAAGATAGACAGAAGGAGATTTTCCTACAAGAATCAATACGAATTAATATACAAAATATATATTGAATGAAAAGTACTAAGCGATTCGTAGCCGATCACTAAAATAGCTCTGGAACTTCACAGCAAATGCATACAATAGGTGGAAAACTAACCATTTTAGCATTCTCTTTCTCAATGTTCAAACGTGCAGCAACTCTTTTTTCAATCTTCTGGAAAGCTATGCTCTTTTGAAAGTTGATCAGAGTATGGGCAAATGCACAGAGTATGAATATCGTCACCAACATAATAAACACGGAGACAGTCTGAAAAAACAATCATTAATGAGTATATAGCAAATTATTGATCACTGACCTCCTCGATTAAAAAAGTGGTAAAAGGGTGAAGAAAAGATACCAGATAGAATACGGTTAGCAGAACAGTCAGTAGGGTAGACCATTGAAAGTAGAAAGTAACGAAAATGAATATGTAGAGGAAGACTCCTGATATCTGACTCTGCAAGAAATGGCGATTCTGTGAGATCCATGTGCTGAAAACAACAATGCTAGATCCAAAGTACGACAAAAAAAGGAAGAGGTAGCTAAGCTTGTAATTTTTTTTAGGAAGGAATTTTTTGGGTAACAAATGACACCCAGAGAGGATGAGATTCCACAATGCAAATGCAAAGCCCATCACTTTGAGCACATTAGAATCTGTCTCAACCCAAAAAGCAAGACCAATCAGCAAAATATGAGACGGCACAGATATAGCAGTCATGAGAGTGACTAGTGAATGGACCAGTTTGCTTTGAAACTGAAAGTAAATCCATTGGGAGTCCCTTGACGTGAACTTGAGATGGATGTTTGCAGGAGTCCACAGCAACAGATAGACACAGACACGCCAAATGGGTCTCAGGGTGATGAAGAAAGCAGCAATGACTTCATAGATCTTGGAGTGAACCATTTTGTGACAAATTATTTGCTGAGAAATCTGTAGCTGAAAAAACACACCTTTGTAGAGCTGGGAATCCATAAAAGTGCACATTCCCAGCTCTATTGCGCATGTGCAAGTTGCAGCACCACCCCAATTCTCCTCTTCTTTATAAGCTACCACATCCTACACTGGATTGTTCATTGCATTCTGGAATTTCTAGTCGACTCGAGTCTTGAACATTAACAAGATCCAACTGGAGAGAATCAAACAACCATGTCTGCAATGGTAAGCATTCATTTTTATGATCAAACAGCTCTGTATGAACTATATTATAGTTAGGAAAAACTATAGTATATTTTTTCTGTCACTATAGCTACAGGCTGACTTCAGAAAGAAAACAGACTATCACACCTCCAAAGATGGTACCCCATACAACATGGAGGAGGTACAAAATACTATGGATCTATAGTATAGAGAAACTTATTATGTTGCTATAAATATACAGCTGACCAGAGCCCTGGATGAGGATTCTTTTGACATGTTGTCCACAATCGGAACAAGACATTCTGCAGTTTCGAACAGAGGTCTTGTTTTTCCTGTGAGTATACACACCAGCTAACTAGCTATATAGCTTCTGTGATTCTGCATGAACTAATTGGTCTAGCTATACAGGACTGTTATGCTTTTTAATACAGTGTAATTGGTGGTGGAATCAGGACTTTCTTTCATCTCCCCAAACCCGGGCCCAAGGCCCCTCTAGTCCATCCTCCTCCTCTAGTGGGAGCTCTAGCCGGCTCCTCTCTGATCTTGACCTGGAAGATGTCCAAGGCCAGTTGTTTGAGTTTGCTATGGACCAACATGGTTCGAGATTCTTGCAACAAAGGATCTCCACGGCAGATGACCTTGAGAAGCAAATGGCCTTCAAGGAGTTGCGTCCCTACTTGAGAGAGCTGAGCACCCATGTCTTTGGGAACTACATCGTGCAGAAGTTTCTAGAATATGGCACAAGTGAGCAGCTTGGTGTGATTGTGCAGAGCTTTCGTGGGCGTTGGAACAAGCTCTCGTTGGATTTGTACGGCTGCCGAGTGGTACAGAAAGCAGCTGAAGTTCTCCCTGATATCTACAAGGTAAAAATTTGACCATCATTATTATGCTGCACTGGTGTTCAAAAACAACGATAAACCATGCGAGTGAAAAAATTTTTTTTATGAACAGTCTGTGATTGTCAACGAGCTTGTTGGGAGGATGATAGAGTGTATCATGCATCAGAACGGGAACCATGTGGTGCAGCGAATCATCACCTCTGTGCCCCAGAAACTGCTCAACATTATCATCAAATCACTCACTGGAGATGTAAGACTAAGTATCTATCAATAATTTTTGTTAAAACTACCCAATAACTACCCAATAGATGTACATGCTGTCCATCCATCCCTTTGGGTGCCGAGTGATGCAACGCTTATTGGAGAATTGTTCCAAAGAGCAAATGAAAGTGATCTTTCAAGAAGTGCTACAGCACACAGAGAGCCTCCTTCTGGTGAGCATAACACCAAGGGCGTGTATATATATGCCCTTGATAACACTTAGTGCTGTATATACCAGACATTTCTAGTACATAATTAAATTGTATAGGAACTATGCCACATGTACATGTACAAACTTAAACTAAATGGACTGTACATGCACAGGCCTTCCCAGCAAACAATCATGTTGCATACCTGATAGGGACACCATCACAATTAATAGTGTAACTATTAACATCCACATCAGTACATGCATGCCTGTATATCCCACTAACTCAAGAGACATGCATATTTTTTTTATCCCATAACAGAATGAGTATGGAAACTATGTGATTCAACATGTGATTGAGTATGGTGGGGGCTTGGACAAGAGCAAAGTAGTTGCAGTACTAACTGGCAAGATCTGCTCACTCTCACAACACAAATTTGCCAGGTGTAAATCAAGGTTAACAGCTAACAATTATTATGCTGTTTTGTAAACTACACAGCAATGTGGTTGAGAAGTCCCTGACCTTTGGGTGTGATGCAGACAAGAAAACAATCATTGCTGAGATATCCCATGAAAGGTAAGCTGCATGGCCTGTGTAGAAACTTCTAAGCCCTAAACATCCATTTTCACATTAGCAATGTGCTTGCAGTAAACAAACCTGTCAAATGTATTTTATTATACATTAATTCTATCCAATACTATAATTATAACACTACAAAATAAGTGCACACTTACTCCTCTCTTTATCTACACAGTGCACTCCTAAAGATGATGACCAATCGCTACGGTAACTATGTGATCCAAAAAGCAATTGACACAGCTGAGCTCAGACAGAAACAAGCACTCGTTTTGCTTATTCACCCCCACCTACCCCTCATGCGAAGGTACACCTACGGCAAGCACATTGCGTACAAAGTAAAGAGTCTCCTCTCGAGGGCATCTCTCGGTCAGTGGTGAGAGAATCAAAGGAACTTGGACACTACTAACAAACTAACTAACTAACTCTTGTGTTATTCATTCAATCTCTTCAGCTCACTAGTACAGCAGACATGTCAACAGTCAACAGTCATATATAATAATATCATTCACACTTGTAGCTTGAGTTCATTTTGTATTCATTTGTAAGCAATACTTCCCTTTATGCTTCAGGCTGCAATAATTCATTTGTATTCATCACCATCCTTCACTCACTTCATGATTTTAAAACAAGTTTCTTGAATGTTGAAAGAGAACATGAGATTTTGCTCCTTCTCCAAAATAAACTTCTTGCTCCCATTCTCTGCACAGAGAGGGAGGAGATAAATAGGTACCCAAACTCACTTCTAGTGGTAGCCTACAAAACCACTGTACCCACACATTGGGTGAGCTCTACACTCCTAGGTGGTGCCACCTCAGAACAAACAGTTTCAAACCATTATAAAGGCTACAGAAGGGGAACAAACAGACAGGGTGTCATACACAGGATTTTGAAGTAGAGGGGGGAAATAAGAAAAGTAACTAGAAAATGTTGCTAAAAAAAGGTCAACTGTTATTTTAATACCTTGTTAGTAAAATTGCCAGCTATGTAGTACCCCAACTAGTACCTGAATGCAAGTTTTAGGGGGGGAATTGGAGCTAGGTGGAGCTAGGGGGGGATATCCCCCCTGTATGACACCCTGACAGATCTAGCTATATAGAGGAGGGTGGTCATTTAGAGTTCTGAACTATCTCCTTACCAACTATCTTGAGAAGGCAGGGGAACCATCTTCTGATAATGCCAGTGTTCATGTGTGGTTGTGAAGTGAAGGAGGTTGAAAGGAAGCACACTGTTGGCTGGGTGAGTGGAGCTGACACCAGACAAGCAGATATGTAAGAAATTCCATCCATAATGTGAGCACAGGTTTTTACCATTGCTGTGGTCAATTCATGTCCACTCCCCTATTATAATGACATTTTCATGGCACTGTGGGTGCACTATAATTTTATACTAGTACTATCCTAGTACAATGATTCACTTATGAACCTACAGCAGCAACTAATATGGGAGGAGAGCATATCAAAGTGAGCTAGTAAAGTTGGACACTTTATACTTAATTAAGTAATGGGGCCTGGCTGGCCATAATGTTAAGCACATTTGGTAGTGGCAAAGGATGCCAGTTTGCACAGGTTTCACTGGCTTACTTACTTTCAAGTGACTGAAGTAGTGGTGGAAATCATCAATGATGACACACTCTGGACTGTGAGAGGCCAGGCCGCCTGGAAGATGGGCGTGGTCAAACAGCTCATGTAGGGCAGAAAGTGTGGAGGGGTACCTGGAGAATTTGTGGAGAGGAGCTAGTAAACATTTTTAGGTTAAATTATGAGGGCGGTGAATATAAAACTAACACAACATTAGGCACATAGTGTATCCACTTAAAAATCCTTCCTCACAAAAAAGAAGCGGAGATGGCCCACGGCCTATAATCTATCTCACTAACCTTCACTATAAATTGGGCGCCTACAAACCACTAGTCAGCAAGCTGAGTATATCCCAATTCGTATTGTATTACATGTGCCATAGATCTACAGGTGCAAGGCAAGCTGGGTGCACTCAGGTGTAGCCACATGCCTATGGACCTAGCATACCTATTGTACTAGCACTAACTTGAAGTGTATTCTGCTCAGAGTCTTGGGCGACAATGGTAACTGGCTGGATCTCAAGAGAAGCGGAAGGCGGTCAAAGGGCTGAGGGGTAATGAAGACAGTGCAGCGACCATTTTCAGCACAAGTCACAGCGTGCTGGAACAGCAGGGAGCTCTTGCCACTGTATGGAAAACAAAATTAACATCCTGCCCTCCAAAATTACATAGCAGCTACCTCAATGGTGGTCCTGCAAGGCAAATATGGCTGTCCAAACCCTCCACATCAAAGAAGTTGATGGCCATGTGGTTGAAATTGGAGATATTTTCTAGGAGTGGGTTTTACTTTGTGGCTTCCGGACAACAATGTGCAGAACAGACTTGCTAGGAAGACAGAATGCTTTCAGGGGATCGAGAAGGTATATATGTAGATCTATATATCAACAATATGTAAAAGACTGGCATATATAGGTCTATATAAATAGAGTAACACAGTAAACACAGATCTATAGCACTAGGTACAGGTATAGCCAAATAACTTAGTGAATTAGAACTAAGATCCATGATGATGTGTGACTGCATTGTCAATGCCATTTTTTTTAAAATCTTCAGTGTATAACAGCTCACACAAGTCTGCCACAGGACAAGCTAGTTTTGGAGTGATCCTACTACTAATTTTATCGGTGTTGGCCAATCAGTTTGCTTGCAATCATGGCTGTTCAATGATCCAATCTTCTGAACTAGAGTCCCTTATAATTACTGCATCCAACCAGACTGAACCTAACAACACCACCATCCGACTCATAGAATATACATTTGTATGTATTGCCCAGGGAGCTGAGCAAGATACTTGGAGATTTGTCTCACTTGTGGCAAACTATACGAACACTAACGGAACAAACTCAATCAGTCAATTTCAGTTTGAGTGTGTGGAGTCTAACTGGACAGCTACAGTAAATGGATCGACTGAATACACACGAACAGATCCACCCGATGCTAGTTTGAACACATCTCTAAGGAGGGACTGTGCGTTGTGTATTGATCCGCAACAGGCACCATTGGCCAACAACTCACACCATTGCCTAGGTGAGTTCTATAGCTTGTTATCACCCCTATATGCATGGAATAGTGGTAATTCTACACTGGAAGTTTGAGTTTATGGGTGCTGATAATTAAAGTGCAGAGTTTGTCGATAGTCGATATGGTGTCGTTGTTATTGCCAGTCACGCCCGATAGCACTTAGGAATGCTTTGAAATTCCTGAAATGTGAGGGAGGTCTATAGCATTGCAACCACTACTGCTTAGATTGCTCCAATAATATTATTGTACAGATCTACACAGTGCTGGATCTACATGTACAGTGTGAATATATGATATGACGGTATTATTATTATAGCTTTTTCATGTATTGCAAATTTATAAGCCATAACTCAGTCATATTTTACTTCTGTCTTACATGCTCCCACAGCATGTGACGAGTCCTGCTCAGGCCTGCAAAGATGCACTTCATCTTCTCAAGACTCCTGCTGCAACTACTTCCTTGGCGATCAGTGCACAGCTAGCTGTCCGAACTATTTCCTGCCCAGCAGCAACTTCACTTGTGTTTGTCCGAGTGGTTTCACTGGTATTCTGTGCGAATCTGACATCAATGAGTGCAACGTTAGTCAATGCTTGAATGGAGTTTGTGAGAATACGCTCGGCTCATATACTTGTAATTGCAACCTTGGTTACACTGGAGATATGTGTGATGTTAATATTAACGATTGTTTGGAGCAGCCTTGCTTGAACGGTGGTTTGTGTCTTGATACCATTGATTCATTCTCGTGCAACTGTACTGATGGTTGGGCTGGCAGTGTGTGTGATGTATGTGCTCTGGAGGGATGTGCAGAGTGTGTGGCTCGCTTCAACTCAACACCGGATTGTGATAGTTGCCAAGATGGGTACTCCTCTCTGACAATCTCCAGTGGGCAATTAAAATGTGGTGAGTCTTATAGATACTGCTCAGTAGCATAATTAATATTAACCTCAATAAGTAATTTCTGGTATAAAAGATGAGTTATTGAAAGTGATTACAATTGTATAGAAGCTGTCTCTGAAACAAGTGGGTTGAGTTCTGGCACTATTGTGGGTAAGAAGCATTTTTACTCTATACTGCATAATTATATGTATCTCTACTTAACTGTACTGCAGGCATTGTGTTGGCTGTTGTGATTGGGGTTGTCCTGGTTGTGACGCTGGTAGTCCTATTAATGGCTGCACTCTACATTCACAAGAGGAAGAGAGTCTCTTCAAAATTCAGGAAAAGCAATATCAGGGCTGATCAAGAAAGCAGGTAAGAACAACAACGTGCATTTATTCCGTATACCCAGGGTTCCATCTAGTGGGGGGGGGGGGGGCAGGGGTGAACCTTCCCCCCCAAAATATTTGTAGAATAATGGCTTCATCACAGTCATTAGTGCAATATGTAACTAGATCCACTGTGATGCACTAGCATGTAATAGGGTGTGTGGTCAACAAATGTGGGAGTGACTAAACATTTTGCAGCATGCTTACGCGTGCCCAAACCTCCCCCCCCCCCCCCCCCCAAATTTTAATCCTAGATGAAACCCTGATATTATATCGTATTAGAATATTTTGCGGGTGAAAAACCTTTGCGAATAAGCTAAATCAGCAGAAAATTTGACTTTGCGATCTAACAATTGCGATCTGGCAAGGATTGTGTATTTACTAGTACCCGGTAATAGTTTAGGTTTTGCGAATTTTATTGTTGCGAATTGATCAACCATCGCAAAGTTCGCAAATGTTCGAATTCTACTTTGTGTATTAATCAATTAATGCATTTTTGGAAGCAAATTATAATGTAGTGTTAATCCGTTAGTCAAATCCTTATGGATAATTCTTGTGTACATGCAGTGCTAATGTGACGAGGAACCCTGTATTTGAAGCTGATGTCGCAGAGGGTACAGACAGTGGGATTAGCATCGAGAGTGATGAACACTTTGCTGTGAATAAAGCTGCTCTTGAGTTTGAGGAAGACAGTGATTAATAATATTATAGACAGATATATAGACAGACTATAGTATATACACAGTATGCAGTATGCTTATATTTTTTAATCCATTCATCAATCTCTGTGCTCTTGCTGTTTATAGGGGGATTTCCGGAGGTGACACACCCACTAGTATAATGGGGAGGGGCTGGTATAGAGCGCTCCACAGCCTTAGAACACTTCCTTTCGCTTGAATTTGATCTCTATAGCTCCCCAACACAGCGAGACTGCAATTATTAATGACCAGGTTTACCTGCTTCAGTGCTAGCTGCATAGCCATTATACTGTGCCTAGCAACACTATGTAAATGCCAGTTGTGTGAAAGAATAACTATTGAAGACCTTGGCAGTACAACAACTCCAACACAATCAGGTATAGTACCTAGCCGTATGTACGTATTAAACAACAATTTGCCTTTTGCAGGTTTAATTACTGAATTCATAGAGGCTGGAGAGGGAGAAGCTTCATCGGTGCAAGTGTTTGCCATGAGCATTGTATGTGAAAGCATACCACAGCAACGAGACAGATTGAGATTCATTTCCATAGTGGCCAACTACACTATCAGCCCTTTCAGCAAAGTACACGTTGCTCAGTTTGAATTTCAATGCATCTCAGGAACTTGGAATAGTCGTTCTATGACAGATCCAAGTGACGCTACCTTCGATACTCCAGTGAGAAGGGATTGTGCTACCTGTGTACACCCTGCTTCTTCGGTGATTTCTGGACCATATGATAACATTACACATTGTGTTTGTAAGTATATAGGCAGTGGCTGCATGCTTATTATGATTTGTCCAACTTAACATAATTATTTCTGCCCCTTTTACAGTTTGTGACGGATGTAGTGGACTCAATCAATGCGGCGATACTTCAAACAGTTGTTGCAACTACTATAACAACGATATATGTGTTGCTGAGTGCCCATCGGTTAAACCGACTCTGAATGGAGCTGCAACCGAGTGTGTTTGTGCTCCCGGTCTAACTGGAGGGATGTGTGAGTTGGATATTGATGAGTGCACTGATGTTCCTGGTCCTTGCTTAAACGGTGGAACTTGCAATAACACTTTTGGAGGCTTTGAGTGTCTATGCCCACCTACTTTCAACGGTGAATTGTGCGAGAATGATATTAACGAATGCTCTATAAGCAATCCATGTGACAACAATGGAACTTGTATGAACACCATTGGAGGCTTTAACTGTTCTTGTACGCCCGGGTTCCAGGGTGTGACCTGTGGGGATGATGTTAACGAATGCAATGAAAATAATATCTGCCTCAATGGTGCTACCTGTATAAACAATCAAGGCAGCTTCACCTGCAATTGTCCAGTAAGTTACACTGGTACTTCTTGCGAAATTGACATTAACGAATGCGAAAGCACCCCATGCCAAAATAATGGAACTTGCACCAATTCAGATGGAAGCTATTCCTGCATGTGCACTCAAGGTTGGGACGGAGACAATTGTGATCTAGATATCAATGAATGCAGTGATCAGAATCTTTGTCAGAACAGTGGTACCTGTGAAAACACTCAAGGAAGCTATATGTGTCTATGCAGAGATCGATGGGATGGACCAAACTGTGAGGATTGCACGATATCGTCATGCACTCTTTGTACTGGAATGAATGCACTCTGTCAAGAATGTGACGCTGGGTTTATCAGGACATCTAATGGACTACTTTGCAGTGAGCGTATTGTTTGTGTCAATTCACTTCTTTTTAACTTTAATCCACTGCAGCACCAGAGTTAGCTTGTGTGCCCGACTGTGTAAGAGGAGAATGTAACAATGGACAGTGCAGTTGTGAGGCAGGATACACTGCAAGTGACTGCTCAGGTCAGGGAAATCAATTGTTTGCGCTGCATGTACATATGTATGCTATATAAAATGAGCATGTGTGGCCGGAGGGCTCCACCATGAATGTCATTATATTCATGAATATCTCCACAGAGCTCTGTATCAGCAGGATACCAGGATGTGAGTCTTGTAGTGTGAGTGGAAACAGTGTGACTTGCGTTGAATGTCAGATAGGACTCATTAATGACGGCAATGAGTGCAAACGTAAGTGTTTGTATTATCAACGTGTACTTTATTCATCTCCACTGTAGCTACTGCTTGCAACATGCAATTTTGTGAGGAGTGTGAGGATGACTTATCTGGTTGTAAAAAATGTGACACTGGATACAAACTCAAAGAGTCTCAAACTGACTGTATTCAAATTGAACAAAGACCCACCCTAACAAGCATAGAAATCATTGGTAACGGCCATTGCATATAATTATAGCTATACAGTGCATGTGTACACAACAACGAGTTCATAAATAGTCTTAGCTGAACAGGATGGTCACCAACTATTCTATTTCGGAAGTCTCCATGACATACATGCATACATACTTCATTGCAGGACTCATCGTTGGATGTATCCTCTTTGCTATACTGTTGCTTGCTGTGGTAGCATGCATCATCTCCACCATCTATAGAGTAAAGGAGCGCCCTAAAATGAAGAGGCAATCAACAAAAACTGTATTCCAAAAACAGTGAGTTCTGCACATAAAAATGATCAATCTCCTTGCTGTAAGTTTAGCAAAAATGTCAAGATATTGAATTTGTAGTGATGTAATTATACACCCTGAGAAATCTAAGAGCCTGTTTTGACTTAATTGTTGCTTTAAAATTCACATCAATCAATGTAACGCATTCTCCTATAATTTACAGTGGTGCCAACTCCAATCCACTTTACCTGGATACCAAGGCAACCATGGGTCTAGCGCAAGCCCATGGTGGAGTGACTGCAGAACAGATGTTGACCTTAGATTTCGCCACACCTGGTTACGATGATGTCAACCAAGATGATGATGATTTTAACTCCCTCTCTGCTGTCAATGAGGCTGCAGCACCATTCCAGTATGATGTAGGATTAGAGGAAAAACAAGATACAATTGAGGGTTCAAGTGAAGAGGATTCGGAGGAGGATTAAAGAAACACTGCACATTTTTTACTAGCTACTAACAGTCTAACTAATCGATTTAGCTTAGGCTTACGTGGTAGGCTACATATAGTCTCTATTGTACATCATTATTTTTTGGTATGTATAATACTGTACAAACTGTGAACACAGCCCCCTCATGATTCATACCCATTGCATTGCACATGCTCAGAATCATAGTTTTCGCAAATGGGAATATAATTATTATATTAGTGAATATACGCATTTGTACAGTCGCCCACGTGGCACATGCTACTGTAAAGCTAGAGCTAGAGATGGAGAAGTGTTTAACAAGTGTCGATTTCTCAGAGTTTGGGCATGATAAAAGCTTGGATAGAGGTGTAGTCATAGATGATAATGACTCAGGCTCAGAAAGCTGTGAGGAGACCCGGAAAATGGTGTTGAAACAAAACAGGAAAGGGAAGAAGTCTGGTGGATTCCAATCCATGGGTAAGTGTGTGTCAGTCGAGTTAGATAGCCTCGAGACCAGCCGTTCGTTATCTGAAAGAACGCCTGGTCAAGTTCTAATGTAGCACTCGTTCTATGGTCCAGGAATTTCTTAGACGGTAATTGCCAGCACAAGGTGTATTACCCATGAATATCATTATGATGCTATAAAACGCTGACTCAGCTAGACAAGTTGCACATTAGAACTTGGCCAGGCGTTCTTTCAGATAACGAACGGCTGGTTACGAGGCTACGAGTCAGACTCCAGGAGGTGAATATTCTATTCTGTTCTCATCTCAGGTTTGAGTTATGCTGTTTTCTCTGCCGTAATGAAGAAAGGCTACAGAGTGCCCACTCCCATTCAGAGGAAGGTAAGAAACTTTGGGTCCCACAACAACTGCCTATTTAATACTACTGTCTTCATGCTATTGTGCCCATGCAACAGATGCTACACACGTAATTATAGCTAGCTTCACATGTAATCATTAAATTATCCAGCTGTGTCGCTCAATGCGGCACAGTCTGTCAGCTATAGTCTTTGCTACAACAATCACTTGTTTTTATATCATTCACGTTACAGGCTGTAAAGTCTTAATAATAATAATAATAATAATAATAATAATAATAGTATCTTGCACAAGTTTGAGGTCAGACTAGACTTGTTTTACTAGCTACAGCTTATTGACTGTCAATATGATTCTTGCGTTAGGATCAAACAATATTTTTAGCTCTCAGAGAGTTTAAAATCCCATAAGTGTAATGGTTCAACTCTTTTAGTGTATCCCTGTGATAATGGACGGAAAAGATGTTGTTGCCATGGCGAGAACAGGATCAGGGAAGACGGCTGCCTTTCTTGTCCCTCTATTTGAGAGACTCAAGACCCACTCCTCTAAGGTGTGTGTATGAGCACGTATGTTATTTGATTGTTTCAGTCCTGACCGTTTTAGATTGGAGCTAGAGCTCTCATCTTGTCTCCAACTAGGGAACTGGCTACACAAACTATGAAGTTCACAAAAGAGGCAAGTGTTTCGCTGTTATTACATGCTTGTAGATATTAAAATATTAGCTAGTGAGCTTTAACAATTATCCTTGTTAATATAGCTTGGACGTTTCACTAGTCTTCGAGCAACCCTGGTACTGGGAGGAGACAAGCTGGAGGCTCAGTTTGCCTCCATGCATGAGAATCCAGACATGTGAGTGTTGTAATGATTATGGAACACACATGTATAGCGGGTAATTTTCGGGGGACAAAATATTCGTGGTTCAGCAATATTGAGACATTTCGTGGGTAATATTTTCGTGGTTGGAGCTTGCCACTGCAGGTAAAGGTAGGCAAGGTCGCTTCATTCATGGGTAAAATATTCGTGGTCAGACCTCCAACCACGAAAACCACGAATATTTTGCCCCACTACTTATGTATACATAATTAACCCGAGGCGCGTGGGCGGCCACGGGTTATAGTAGTCGTTTGGTTTGTTTGTTACCCGAGGCGCGCGTGGGCGGCCACGGGTATAGTAGTATGTTGGTCTGTTTGTTTGTTTGTTTGTTTGTTTGTCACAGGTATATCTACTCACCTGGATGCCACATCACTGCGTTTACAGCATGGATAGCCTTCACACAACAATATCTTGATTTAAATAGTGGCAGATTTTGCTGTTAAAGCTTCTTTGTCGAGCAAAAGCTAAGAAGCTTGAATAAGCTTGTGACTAGGTCTGCTTACCTGGGTGCTCTAGCACTGCGTTTACAGCATGAGTAGCCTCCACACAACAAGTTAGTACTTTTGATAGTGACAGCTTTAGGTGTTAAAGCTCCTTTGTCTAATAAAAGCGAGCAAAATGTAGCTTGAACAGAACTTGCACATGCGTTACTTATAACTGAAGTGATCCTGTACCAAGAAAACGATGGAACAGGGTCACTAAAGTAGAAAGCTGTATATACCAGGAACAATGGAACAGGGTCACTAAAGTAGAAGCTTGAAATATAGCTCCTGCTGCTGACTGGGATCCTACTCCATGCAGAACCTGGAGCCATACTTCTCTGAGACTCCAGGCTTCTTTACTGTGATCCCAATCCACAGTGCATATATCTAGACTATAGTACCACTACCTGTTCTCAACTGTTTCAGCATGCCAGGGGCGTAGCTACCATTGTTTCCTGGTTGCCCAGAAACCCCCCCAGGAGCTGCTGAGAAAATTGGGCAGGGCTCCCTATAATTGAAAAATCATGCAGCCCTGCCCATCTTTTCACACGTGGCTGCAAATCAATAATCAGAGCAGCACCGTGAAGCGTTTCACTTTGGCTTTGTCTCAGCTAGTTAGTCTCAGCTAGCTAGCTACCTCAAACAAAGAAGACCAAGACTTAAGTTCTAGATCTAGTATCAATCCTGAATGCTCCAGTATTCTCAGACTCAGCTCTAAGCACAACTTTATTCAGGAGTTTAGAACAATCTCAGCCACATGAAACCTCTCAGGTAAATGACATTTAATTGTTGCTCAGCTAGACTAGCAATACACAATTGGCACCTGCATGCCTAGTATGTTACGTCTATAGCTAGCTAGCTTCTCACAAACATGTAAAAAAGTCATGAACAATAGTCAATAACAGTAGGTGTGCCCCAATCAAGAGGGTGTGGTACCGGAAGTGGGCGTGGCCACAAAAATTTCGCGGCGCTATCGCGCCGCTGATTTTTCTGCAGAAACCCCTGTCTCAAAAGTCTGGCTACGCCCCTGCATGCCTCCAGTCTGGTTTAGTTTTATTGCTCCTGAGTTGCTGTGCAAGTCATACATGATAACAACATCACTATATGCACTGCATTATATTTCTGGTTTCTTTTTAATCATGTCACCAGCCGAGGGTTTGCACTTTAGTGCTCTAGTTTGTTTGTTTGTTTGTTTGTGACAGGTGAATCTACTCACCTGGATGCCACAGCACTGCGTTTACAGCATGGATAGCCTTCATACAACAAGTTATTAATTTTAATAGTGGCAGAATTTCATGTTAAACCTTCGTTGTCAAATAAAAACGAGCAAAAGCTAAGAAGCTTGTGACTGGGTCTGCTTACCTGGATGCTCTAGCACTGCGTTTACAGCATGGGTAGCCTCCACACAACAAGTCAGTACTTCTAATAGTGGCAGCTTTCGGTGTTAAAGCTTCATTGTCTAATAAAAGCGAGCAAAATGTAGCTTGAACAGAACTTGCACATGCGTTACTTATAACTGAAGTGATCCTGTACCAGGTCCAGAAACAATGGAACAGGGTCACTAAAGTAGAAAGCTGTATATACCAGGAACAATATTGGAACAGGGTCACTAAAGCAGAAAGCTTGCTTTAGCTGACTGGGATCCATGCAGGACCTGGAGCCATACTTCTCTGAGACTCCATGCTTCTTTGCTGTGATCCTAATCCACAGTGCATATATTTATAGTACTACTACCTGTTCTCAAATGTTTCAGCATGCCTCCAGTCTGGTTTAGTTTTATTGCTCCTGAGTTGCTGTGCAAGTCATGCATGATGATGATAACAACATCACTATATGCACTGCATTATATCAGTCTTCTGGTTTCTTTATAATCATGTCACCAGCCGAGGGTTTGCACTTTAGTGCTCTAGTTTATTTATGCTTTGTGCTCATACTTACCCTCACTCAGACATATATGTTTCTATCTCCAGTATTATTGGCACCCCCGGACGCTTTCTCCACTTGGTTGTAGAGATGGGACTAAAACTGTCTTCGATTGAGTATGTGATTTTCGACGAGGCTGACCGTTTGTTTGAAATGGGATTTGCTGAGCAGTTGCTAGGTATCGTTCAACAGCTTCCTGAAACCAGACAGACCCTCTTGTTTTCTGCCACTCTCCCAAAGCAGCTTGTGGAGTTTGCAAAGGCTGGTATGTTTGGGAGCTATTTACTGCATACTCTAGCAGACACTTATAAACTGTTACTCTTAACTGTGGCCTAATTTTCAGGTGGCTGGTTCTACAAAAGTTACTAAATTCGCTATTATCCATAGCCATTCATTCCACACACACCGTATGATCGATCATTGAGGGGATTAGCCGTTGGCCCTTTCTTTTCCTTTAGCTCTTGTTCAGCCTCCTGCTTCTGCTGAGCACGAGAAGTGACGAGGAGGGTACCCACCCACCCACCCACACACACACCCCCCCACACACACACACACACACACACTTGTATCATGGTAGCCTATAAGTTATGTCCTGTTCTTTCCCTAGGACTCAAGGACCCCGTGTTGGTTCGACTAGACGTGGACTCTAAACTGAGCGAGCAACTCAAACTTCACTTCCTGGCTACTCGTGCTGATGATAAACCAGCTGTCCTCCTCTACCTGTTACGTAATGTCGTCTCAGCGGGGGAGCAAACTGTTGTGTTTGCAGCCACTAAACACCACGTGGAATATCTTAAAGAGGTGAAGTAGACACCTACGGAGTTACATTCTTCTATGCTCATGTAACTATAATAATGAGGCTACATATTAAACTTCGACTAACTATATCTGTAACCAGTATTTGTCCAGCCTGCACTTAGCAAGGATGTACCCAGAATTGTTTATGTGATGTCTATCTTAAATCCTCAATTCGGTAAACTTAGGCCTTAAAAGATGGTTATTTTTGTCTAGAGCAGTGTGGGCATATCCCTACTTAAGCATATGCACCTTTCGCCTTCACTCTACGATCTTTCTCCAGCTCCTGACAGCAGCTGGCATATCGGCCACTCATACGTACAGCTCTCTGGACCAGACTGCCCGTAAGATCAACGTGGCCAAGTTTGTCAACAAGAAAGCCTCTGTCATGATTGTCACCGATCTCGCTGTGAGTGCATGGAAGACAGTGATAATAGACTATACAGGCTATTTCACAGACTGCGTTCAGTGTGGGAGCAATGCTTACACCATAGTTATTGTGAAATCAGCTTCAATCGAGACATGTACAGTGACACCTGCTTATAGTGGTCACCCTTATTATAAGCAGACCCAGGGTTGCTGTAAATAAGAAGTGGCCTGCTACGTAACACAGGTTGTTAACCCAGTGTAGAGGGTGACTAACACTTACTCCTAGTTTAACAAGAATATCACTTAGGCACACCACTGATATAGAAATTTTGTAGAAAAGTCCTGCAAAAACCTGTCTGTAATTAATATTTTTCCTGTGCCTCAGGCTAGGGGCATTGACATACCTATGCTGGACAATGTCGTCAATTACAACTTCTCGTGCAAGCCAAAGCTGTTTGTTCACAGAGTGGGTGAGTGAGAGATACACGGTGTACTACATTGTATATGTTTCTGTCCATAATTTGAGAAGTGTATATGTAGTATTTATAGGCAAATTAAAATTGATTTAGTGGAATGATATTGAATGCATTTTTGCCTCCAGGAAAAGATGCAGTAACTATATATATGATTATTACTATCCCAGGTCGTGTTGCCAGGGCTGGTCGCAGTGGGTGTGCCTACTCTCTCCTCTCGTCTGATGAAGTGCCCTACATGCTGGACCTCCACCTTTTCCTGGGCAGGCCGCTCCAAATGAGCTCTGCATCGAAACAGCTTGTATCTGGTGGGTGGATATGATGAGAGTTGTACCCTGTGCACTCACTCAGTAGGTAGTGTTAGCCGCCGAGTCTACAGTGTTATGTGTTTCGATTGTTGTACGTAAAACCTCTCCAATTGCCTTAAAACCATCAACGAGCATGGTACGTATGTACAAGTACTTGTATCAATGTTGTGCTGCATTTCCTGCAGGTACCTATGGCAGTGTTCCCCAGTCAATCATAGACAGTGAGCATGACACTCTGAGGAAGCTACACTCCACCTCTCCAGTAGAATTGGACGAACTCCACAGAATCTCCACAAATGCTCAGAAACAGTACGTCAGGTCCCGAACCCAACCAGCCCCAGAGTCAGTGAAGAGAGCTAAAGATCTCGTTCCGTCGGTGTTGCCTGCCCACCCAATGTTTGAGCAGCTGTGCTCTCAGGAGGACATGGCCAGTAGTCGCCTTCTGGACTCACTCAAATCATATAGACCAAATCAGGTGACATGTACTAACTCTGTACAAGAGGTAGCACTTAGTCTCATTCCCGGCCTGACTTTTCTCTATTATTTTTGGCTTGGGAACGAGGCTAGGTAGCACTCTGCTGAGGAGAAATGTTCATGTTCAGAGTCCTAGTTTTTTTTACTGTTTTGTTGCAGACCATATTTGAGATACACTCGACCAGTAAAACCACAGCTAAGCAGGTCATGAAGACTAAAAGGTATACATGCACTGGCTGGTGTGCAGCC